>NC_134487.1:71106266-71168766 GCF_040206685.1 Ascaphus truei | reverse complement strand
TCCCGGGCGCTCGCTCCACTCCCCCGCTGACTGTAGCGGTGCCAGGATGTGAGCATGGGGGGGGGGGTGAACTTGGGGGGGGGGTGTGAGCTTGGGGGGGGTGAGGTGTGTGTGTGTGTGTGTGTGTGTGTTTTTTTTTTTGGACCTTTGGCCCGTCACTCCGCCTCAGGCCAATGAGAGGTGTGGGGGGCAGGCCAAGGGGGGGGTGTGAGTGTGTGAGGCCAATGTGCGGGGGCGGGCGGCCCAAGGGACCAATGAGATTGCCGCTAGGGACACAGGCCATGCAGACAAACATACAGTGCTTTCACAAATATATAGTAGATATACTGTATATATATATATGCAAATGTAAATACAACTGTATGCTCATCTGCATGTCTTAGGCAGGTCTGCAACCCTGCCTTTCACCATTATTACCCAGCACACAGCACTTCCACTGCAGCAAGGGATTCTTGGAAATGACATTCAAATGAGCACACAGTGCCACTTTTTGCTTCAAAAACCATTTTTAACATGGTTCCCTATAGGCTTAAGCTTGCTGCATGGTAACAGCTTTGAGCACAGCCAGGGTTAAGGTGCATAGCCAGAAAACCCACCCACCCACAGACAGCTTTTTTTTTTTTTTTTTGTAGCCCGGCTGGTGAAAAGTGATTTCACCTCTAAAAACCGTGCTCATGGTCAAGTGAGACCAGGTGCGCAAAACTTGTGACTATAGGCTCCGGAGAGCTGCAAGTCCATGACATGGTCAGTCCTCTTCAGCCACGAGGGCCAGGAAAAGTTCTGATGTTTCACCGACGTCGTCATCCGAAGAATCCGACGTCCATCCTATCCCCTCCCCGTGCAGTAGGCGCAGCAGGAGGTTCCAGGTCTTTAGGGCTTTCAGCTCACGCCTACTCGCCCACCGCAGTCTTCTCCCGAGGGAATGGCGACCACCGACCAGCACACAGTCTTGCATTCTCCGAAGAAAATTAGGTGACTGATAACCCAAAAATAAAAAAACACAATCCATGGTGCGAGTGCTCCAGTGCGCTGTGCAATGCAGTGCAGGAAGTGCTCAGATGAAACAACAAAATGTGCACAAGTGCACGCCAGACCCGGAAGCCTGGCGGGTAAAAAAATAGTGGCGAACCCCTCAGCGGAAGGCAATAAGGGGTGCCAGTGCAGAAAAATGTAGGGGTGTGCAAATTATCCGTGCAAAAGTCGAAGTGCGTGTGGGAACACTTGACTCCACCAGGTTAACCACTCCTGGGGTGCCGTGATAAAATAGCCCAGGCTACATACCCGCCCTTCCCGGCCATGACCAGAGGACCAAGTGCAGTCACGATGGGACTATCCTTCACAGGACAGACCCTACACTTGATCTTAGCCAAAAGGCCGAGAAGCAATTTCAACCTTAATGGGTCTCATCAGTGTGGGGTTGATTAACTGGCTATGCAAAGAAGCTAAAGGATGGGGGTTACCATACTGAGTTAAGTTATGGTGAGTAAAATAAGTGACAAAAACCCTCCACAGCAAAGCAAATATGCAAATGTAAATACAACTGTATGCTCATCTGCATGTCTTAGGCAGGTCTGCAACCCTGCCTTTCACCATTATTACCCAGCACACAGCACTTCAACTGCAGCAAGGGATTCTGGGAAATGACATGCAAATGAGCACACAGTGCCACTTTTTGCTTCAAAAACCATTTTTAACATGGTTCCCTATAGGCTTAAGCTTGCAGCATGGTCACAGCCTTTATATATATATATATATATATATATATATATATATATATATATACAGCTAAACCCCGTTATAACGCGGGTCTCGGGGTCCACCCCGAGACCACCGCGTTACTAACGGGGTCGCGAGAAAAAAAAATGGCCGCCGCGCTTTAGCGCATATTCATCCCGCGGGACAGGAGATGGGAGCGGGCATGTCCCTCCGCTCCCCGCTTCCCCCTGTCACCGCGGGACAGGCCGCGGGGCAGGAGATGGGAGCGGGGATGTCCCTCCTGTCCCCGCTTCCCCCTGTCACCGCGGGAACTGGCAGGCAACATCCACTCCTCATGAGCCGCACGGCGCATGCGCATGCGCACGGCGAACGTGAGGGGTGCCTGCATAAGTGTGCTGCTTTTGGAGACAGGTAAGCAGTCTCCGGAAGACCGCTAACCCCCCCCCCCCCGCCGCAGCACAGGGCCCTCGCGTGTGTGTAAGTGTCTGTGAGTGTGTGTAAGTGTCTGAGTGTGTGTGTAAGTAAGTGTAAGAGCCGGAGGTTTGACAGGGAGGGGGGGGCGTGGCTTGAGCGGAGGGACCCGCTACTCTCCCCCCCCTCCCTCCACGGACTGCAGGAGGGAGCTGCTACTCTCCCCCCCCCCTCCCTACACGGACTGCAGGAGGGAGCTGCTACTCTCCCCCCCCTCCCCGGACTGCAGGAGGGACCAGGTATGTAGAACTTAAGCATGGTAAAAAGGCCTCGCTTTAATATGCTAACACTATGTGCAACGTGTGGGGTATTTAACAACAAATGACAATCTTGCTGACATGTAATCTATCTTTGGTACAGAAATCTGCCTAGCCTCATTGCCAAGATGATCATCTTCATCTTTTGGTAACACAAGTGCTGTTCATTTCTATGGGTCCCTCCCTCCACTGGCTGCAGGAGGGACCCGCTACTCTCCCCCCCCCCTCCCTCCACGGACTCGGGCTGGAGCACTCATACATACACACATACACACACACACACACAGGCACTCGCACTCATACACACACACGCGCGCACACACATGCAGCCACTCACGCACTCACACACACACACAGACAGGCACTCGCACTCACACACACAGACCGCTAACCCCCCCCCCGCCGCAGTACAGGGCCCGCCGTAGCCGCAGCGCAGCGCAGGGCCCCGCCACCCCCCCAACCCCCACAGCACAATGACTTCCCACCCCCTTAACTTTGTGAAACAAAAGTCAAAAGACAGGCAAAATACATCTGTTAAAGTGCAGTTGTCTGTTTATTTCTATATAATAATTGTGTGCAGTGTGCAGTGTGTGTGCAGTGTGTCAGTGTGTGCAGTGTGTGCAGTGTGAGCAATGAGCAGTGTGTGTGCAGTGTGCAGTGTGTGTGCAGTGTGTGTGCAGTGTGTCAGTGTGTGCAGTGTGAGCAATGAGCAGTGTGTGTGCAGTGTGTGTGCAGTGTGTCAGTGTGTGCAGTGTCAGCAATGAGCAGTGTGTGTGCAGTGTGTGTGCAGTGTGCAGTGTGTGTGCAGTGTGTCCAATGAGCAGTGTGTGTGCAGTGTGCAGTGTGTGTGCAGTGTGTCCAATGAGCAGTGTGTGTGCAGTGTGTGTGCAGTGTGTCAGTGTGTGCAGTGTGAGCAATGAGCAGTGTGTGTGCAGTGTGCAGTGTGTGTGCAGTGTGTCAGTGTGTGCAGTGTGTGTGCAGTGTGTGTGCAGTGTGTGTGCAGTGTGTGTGCAGTGTGAGCAATGAGCAGTGTGTGTGCAGTGTGCAGTGTGTGTGCAGTGTGTCAGTGTGTGCAGTGTGAGCAATGAGCAGTGTGCAGTGTGTGTGCAGTGTGCAGTGTGCGTGCAGTGTGTGTGCAGTGTGTGTGCAGTGTGTCAGTGTGTGCAGTGTGAGCAATGAGCAGTGTGTGTGCAGTGTGCAGTGTGCAGTGTGTGTGCAGTGTGCAGTGTGCAGTGCAGTGTGTGCAGTGTGTCAGTGTGAGCAATGTGCAGTGTGTGTGCAGTGTGTGTGTGCAGTGTGCAGTGTGTGTGCAGTGTGTCAGTGTGTGCAGTGTGTGCAGTGTGCAGTGTGTGTGCAGTGTGCAGTGTGTGTGCAGTGTGTCAGTGTGAGCAATGAGCAGTGTGTGTGCAGTGTGCAGTGTGTGTGCAGTGTGGCAGTGTGAGCAATGAGCAGTGTGTGTGCAGTGAGTGTGTGCAGTATGTGCAGTGTGCAAAAAAAATGTAAATATTTTTATTTATTTTTTTAAACGGGAGCCACGGGAAAACCGCGTTATAACCGAATCGCGGTATAACGAGGCGCGTTATAACGGGGTTTAGCTGTATATAAAATAAAAAAAACAGGCATAAGTTTATCTTCTCTCGTGGTTTAATGTTCAAGTAATAACCAGTATATTAGATCTTAAGACTTTTATTAAAGTTGTCTGAAATGTTGACAGAACAGTATCCTGAGATTAGTTTAAATCCTTTTACACAAATACCACCTGAGTTGAACATTGGAAAAATAAGGAAAATCTCTGATGCAATCAGTGCTGGTGCATTTGACTGAAAATACATCTTTTGCCTTTTTAAACATGTTTGCCATCACTGAACACTGACATTTTAGAAGCAGAATATCAAGCAGTTGCTTAAGTCTGCCTCTCTGCCAAACATAGATCAGTGATTTTGATGTCAAAGAATTTATCATTGGTTTCTCTTAATCATGGAGCACAGCCAAGTTTAAGACAGCCTTACTATATATGGATTTTTCTTTGTGTGATTGGTGGCTTGCCTTCAACACTATAATAAACAAATTCCCTTATTGCTTAGTTACTATATGTAGTGGCAATTGTTTTAGTAATCCTATGTTTCAGATGATTTAGAATTAAAAAGATATTGGTGAAATACTTCCAACCTCCTCACTTCATTGCCTGCCATGTGAGAAGCAACACTGCTGCCTGATAGTGCACTTAGGGCCTCATGCAGAGAGCAGCGCTATTTAAAATCTCGCCATTTTCCGGAGAAAATCGCGCAAAAACCAGCTGAAAATGGAGAGGTAGGAAAAACGCGCCATTTTTTTTTTTCTATTTTAAAATCTCGCCGCGCGGCTGGCGAGAAACTACATCTCGCCAGTCTGAAAATTATCCGAATTCAGAAAGGCGCGCTCGCCATCTAGCGGCTGTTTTTGGTGCGATTTTCTTCAATTTTCTCCGCCAACTAAAGTTGGCAAGAAGCAGGAGCTCACCGGCTATAGGGGAAAAAAAAAATGCGCGATTTTTTTTTTCCCCTTTCAGCTGCGCACATCTCCTCATTATCAACTAAAAATAGCGGATTTCGCCCATTTCTGCATATGGAGAATAAAACTCTCCATTAAAGCTACTTTTTCTTAAACTCTCCAATTTATTCTAGCGCTGCTCTCTGCATAGGCCCCTTAATGAGGCAGTTCATCTTTGCTCACAACTGTAAACAACTTAACAATGTAACTGAGCTCCTTAAAAGAAACTGGTTACTCTTAAAGCAGAAATGTGACAGTGTGTGTGTGTGTGTGTGTGTGTGTGTGTGTGTGTGTGTGTGTGTGTGTGTGTGTGTGTGTGTGTGTGTGTGTGTGTGTGTGTGTGTGTGTGTGTGTGTGTGTGTGTGTGTGTGTGTGTGTGTGTGTGTGTCAATTAGAAAAGTTTTGTTTTCAGAAAGTACACTGAAAAGAGCCATGTGTATCAATTAATTGTTTACTGTTATAGACTGTCCTCTCCCTCTCAGAGACTCAATAAGAGGGAGGGGCATTATTTCTGAACAAAGAACAAAACACAATCACAGCACACAAAAGGGAGAAACGGGAGAACATCAAATACCTCCAATTTTTTTATTTTTTTTCATAAATTAAAAAAGTTATTTTAAAATACTTATTAATGTCTAACCTTTGTAACAAAGGCATTAATCACCCAGACTGAACCTCTTAAGCATGTCACAGACATTTAATCAACTCGGTCATCTTGGGACCTGTCAGGGATTGTATCGGATTAAAAGTGGCCTTGTAAATTCTATTTTTCTTTTTTTTGCCATTTTGATGATGTACAGATTTTCAGGAGATGTATGGGATTTCCATAAATCCTTTTTTTATATTTGAATTACTAGAAATATGTGTACCTTAGTGCAAACTGTGTAACGTAAACTTATCACAAAATAACAATATCACCATCTCTGCCAAATTTATCATCAGAACTGCAATTATAAAACTGGTCATATTAATATTGCTATTTTTTTTATTATAAACTGTCAATTTATGTAGCGTGTGTGGTACTCAATGCCCTGTCTCCAGAAATATGCCAGCAACCCAGCTGGCTTTTCTTTGTATGGTTTTTGCAGATTACATTATTACTGTCTAAATTGCAGAACTAGAGTGACTCTGAGAAAAGTGACATGAAGTGTTGGTGACTTTAAAAAGAGTAACATGGGATACTGTACATGTTCAAAATGCCATATAGACTGTTTTCGTGATTTGCTTGCCACTTTTAACGGGTCCAGAATACTGTTTACTGCAAAGCATATATTTTTCAAATAACATCCAACTTATATGAAATACTATTTGTGACATGGTTTTTACATAACAGTAAATTATAAATGATGTGATAAAATATGTGTGGTGGCTCTGCAGTTCCAAACCAAACTCATTTGATGTGCATAAATTTGCGATTAAGTTGACTGTAAGAAAAGATTTTCAACATGCATCAATGTACTGTAGCACCTTGTTTGTCACCTTGCCACTTGGGAGGGGGTAGGGTAAATAAATGGAGTTAGTCGAAATTAGATTTTTTTTTTGTTTAAAAAAAAAAAGATTAACTACGGTGGCCATCATGTTTGTGGAAAGCTGACCATTTCCAATCATGTGCCATTCACAAGATGACTAACCAGTGTCAAAACTGTAGACCGCATATTCAAAACCTGATTTATTTAGGTTCAATATCTCAAACAGTTCACGTCTGAAGGGAAGTTGATTCTTGCAGAAGGAAATAAAAGGGAATATGCCTAGGTTTTGAAATGGTTGACCGTAGAGCAGGGCAAGAAACCTTGGAGATTTAGTTAAACTTGTGTCGGTCCAGTTATTTGCTTAAAAGATTTAAAAAGTTTGTAAGTGGTGAGGGAAGAGAGTAAAATAAAAACAGTGATTCCATATTCAATAACTTAATTATATATTTTTTAATCAGCATGGTTAGACTTCTTTTGTCTTCAGATAAGACATCTAACATTATTCTTCCACATACTGGCATTCTACTTTATTCATTCAATTATTTCATTTGTAATGGTGAAAGAGACCCAGAGGAACAAAATTATTTTGGCCACTTCCTGAAAGATGTCCAATTTACTTTTTCTTTACTTGAACTATGGGGTCTCATGCAATTAAGATGTCCTGTTTTTTTATCCCACCTGCATTTCCTGCAAGAGAACATGATCAGTCAATAAGCGGAAGATTGCAACATTTCAGAGGCGGCTCTATGATTTTGCGGGGCAAAAAAATTAGGGGGCCTGATTAAAACAACTGACCTGTCATTTTGGTTTGGCAGGTAGCCAATCTGATTAGTGCAAGTAATGCTTCTGCTTCTCTGCATCTGATTGTCGGGCCCCTAATAGGTATTTGGTCCTAGGTGGCAGCCTTAGCCTTAAGCTGCCTCTTTTGCATATCCTAAAGGTACTCCCTTTGTTGCTTGCTCTTTGGCACTGAAGGAAGCCCTTTTTATTTCCTGAAACTTTGTAGAAGAACTGGTGAAATACCTGCTCAATAGTGGCGTCTCTCAGTAATAGGACAGCAGAAGCTTAAAAAGAGAGGAAGGGGAAGGGGGGCTCTATCTAAAGCTTTTTGCTTTAGATAGAGCTTGAATTGCAGCACAAATAAGAATATTAAGTAATAGTTAGATTTAAAAGGAATGGTTTCCTAAAGTAGTTACTATTTAAATTACTGAATGCTTTTGAACCGATTTAAGCCAATTAGATGGCTTCACTGGGAAAAAACGTCTAATTTTTAACAAACATTATTGTTGCTGTCTGTTCCATCCATTCTATCAGCAAACACACATGGCTGGCTGAACATGTTTTAATATCTGTTTTTAAGTGAAGACAGTAAGCTTTCTTTAACCAGTTTATGGACTGTGAAAATGTAATTAAAACATTGCTTTTTCTACCCTCACATCAAGTGCTTAGTATTGATTTTTACCTCTTCCATGATTATGTCTACTTTTAAAATACCTTGTTATGTACAAATATTCATCCCACAGTAAACATCTTGTTGAAACAGCTCACATACAGTAAGCTGGTTGATATATAATATATAGATCATACAACTGCGTGTTGTATCTGGGGGAACAATGTAATGTACTACAGATATATATATAATATTAGAGATAATACTGGACTTGTATGTGTCCAGTATTACCTCTCAGGACTTTGTGACCTGACCGGCTTGGTGGGGCCATGGGATTTCCCCAACAGGGCTGATTGGGGGCTGGGCAGCTTCCTCCATCCTGATTGGCTGCTGCTGGGTAATGCAGCCAATCAGAAGCCTTGGGGTGGGGCCAAGGAGAGGAGAAAACAGCATGGTGGTGAAACGTGAGAGGGGTGTGTGTCGGAGGCGCATGCGCGACGGGTACGGAGATGGAGTCTTAAACTGAGTGCTCCGCTACCCGCCCGCGAAATACGTAATAAATACAGTAAAAAACTCAACACAGCTGACAATAAAGTATAGCCAAAAGACCAACTAGGCATACAGCGCAAACAAGGATGGCGGCAACTAGAAAGAAAACTAAACAAAAGGTGGATGTGCGCTCTTACTTTGCGGGAGCAAAAAAGACCCGGGAGGCAGAGAGTATGGCGGCCTCGGACTCGGACTCCGCACCGGAGCTGGAAATGGCTACTGAAGAACATACAGGGTCGATCAAGCGAGAGATAGCCCAGCTTCTCTCCGATCTAAAGATTTTTTTTCGGGGTGAAGTGGAAAACTTACGGAAAGACATTCTAAGCATTGTTACCTGCACTAATGACCTGGAGGAAAAGATGGAGGCAACTACGAAATGCCAGAGGGAGGCCGGTACCCGGATCGGCGCGCTCGAGAAAAGGGTAGCCGAGCTCGAGGAACGGCACGAGGACAGCAAGAACCGTGACCGGCGTAACAATTTGCATATCAGAGGGATCCCAGAAGAGATACAAGACCTGGAATTAATGCTCAGCCGCTGGATGACCTCCATCATGCCGGGAAAAACAGAGGCTGAACTGGTCATGGATCGGTGCCATCGAGCTCTACGGGTCCGGCCACTGCCTAATAACCCCCCACAGGACGTTATTCTCCACCTCCATCACTACACCACTAAGGAGGAGATCTGTAAGATCACCAGGGCTGCCCCGCTGGTGGCGTTTGAGGGGGTAGACATGGCCATATTCCAGGACATTTCCCCGATAACACTAGCGAGACGGAGGGCCCTTCAGCCTACTACTAGACTGCTGAGAGACAAGTATATTAGGTATAGGTGGGCCTTTCTGTTTGCTCTGGTAGTCGTGCGTAATGGTCGAACGCATGCTCTCAAACACCTGGCGGAGGTGTTCCTGAAGAAATTGGGTCAACCTGATATACTCACTTTGCCGGAGGTATCGGAAGCATGTCCGCCCCGGCCGGCGGAGTGGGAGAGAGTGAGCTCGTCGGCCGGGCAGAGGAAGGAAAAGGCGGGAACCTCGAGACCCACTTGAGGCTTAAAGGATCCGCTCTCCAAATACCAGACATTAAAAGTTATTACATCCAACTCTGTCCCCGTTTGATCGTTGTCCCAGTTCTAAATGTCGCCGCGGTCCGGGTTCCCCCCTCCCTGCTGGCCGGGACAGGTCCCAGAGAGAACGATCCAGCTGGCACTGGAAACAGGCAAATCCAACTTACCAAAATGGTGGTGCAGCAGGCTACGCAGGACAAAAAGGTGAAGGCGCGCAGAAGAAGAATGGCAGAGGTCGTTTGGGCGCGAAGTTGTGGTGCCCGGGCCGGATCCGCCCTCTGGATACTCCTACTCCCACTGCTGCTCGCGGGCAGATGTGCGGTCTCTTCCGGGGTGATGTCAGGGGGAGGGTCCCCTCGGAGCTCTGTTGGAGAGGAAATGACATCTGCAGAGGAGTCCGAGGCATACAGGAAGGAGAGTGCCGAAGCCGGGGAGCTCTCCGGGGGGGTACGCGAATTCCCCCGCCGGAGAGAGGAGGAAGAGAGGGGGTCAAAGGGGTGGCGGGGATTGGGGGGAGGGGGGGGGAAGTTTACTTCTGCTCTCCGGAGGGACCTAAGACTTGGACCCGGCCTGTTCTCCCGGCCACGCCACCTGGAAGCGGGTGGTAAGAGTTGCATTGGGGCTACAGCGGGGGGGGTGGAAAATGGGGTTGGCGACGAATTATTTGGATAGGGGTGAGAGAGCCAGATTGCACACGCAGAGGGGTGATACAACATATCATATAGTGGTTAAGGCTGCACAGTTGGTGTTATGTTATTTTCTTTTCTTTATTTTATCTCATTAGGTTAGATAAGGCAAGTTAGATATAACAGTTCATAAGTCAGTTGAGTGGAAATGTTACAGCTAGTTCATTAGTTGAGTTGCGATTGTCAGACTTTATTGACAGTTAGTTTACACATAATGTGTGCACTGCCGGCGGGTGGGTGGGAGACTGCCCTCGTCCCCGCCTGTAGGCATGCGCCTTTGGGGCTGGGCTGGGGACTTAAACCACAGTCCAGTCAAAGACCCGGGGATTCGTGAGCCGGGAATAGAATCACGAGCCTGGACAAGAGGGAGGAAGAGTCCAAGGCAAGGGCGATATGCCCAGGCATCAAACCTTAGGTCTGTTAGGACCAAAAGGGTTTTACGTGTTTGCGTCATGTTGATTTGTGTTCCTTATCATCCCCCTATGTGTATCCTGTTCCCCTCCCCAGAATCCCCCAGAGGAAGTACCGAGACAGCATGGAGACAGTGCAGCCGATCCTGGCGCATAGGTGGCAATGAAACCCGGGTAGGAAACATTTATACTGTTTACGCAGAGGGTCACTACACACACACACATGGCGCTGACGTTCATCTCCCAAAATGTTAAAGGGTTTAACACCCCGCAGAAGCGTAGAATTGCCTTTGCAGAATTCAAACGCAGAAAGGCAGATGTCCTCTTCCTTCAAGAGACTCACTTTAGCTCAAACAAAAACCCAGGTTTCATAGAGAGGGGTGTGTGTCTCTCTCTCAAGCGTGTCACACCTTTCACCATTGTGTCCAGTATTTTTGGAGAAGACACCTGGCAACCCTAGGTGTAGACAGAATCAAATGCATTGTCATAATCCATAAATCCTAAATTCAGTGGTAGATTGTATTTATTACTTTTGTAATACACAGCTCGCAAACTGTCCCACTCTTCACCTTCTCAAAGGTCCCTCAAATGAGTTAACATCTCCCCTAAATCCATCCCAATATACCACCGTCACGAACAGCACACAAGTGGGCACATAACTTAGATATGCAATCAAGGTTAATACACACGGCTACTCTAGCCAACACACCTTTCTCCTCCGCAAAGGTACCTCCAATTAGTTAATATTAACCCCTTACTCAATTGCAATCATATCTATACACTGACACCACCTGGGATATGCCATCACTTATTGTACAACTTGGAAGTGGTTCATTGTATTGTATCCACTGAAAAATCCCCCTTATTCTGGGTCTGTTGCACTAGTGAGTATCTTCATAATAATTATGTAAGTGATTGGAAGTATACTAATTTGGTCGGCATTTTTTTTAGTCTTCTTTGTCTCCTTTCTAATGGATGAGCATACTGTAACTCATTGCTCCATTGTTCTGGCATTTTCCTTTAATTCAAGCAACATGTAAAGCATTTTGCAAAGATTTTTCCTACTTCATTCCCAGCTTTTTTTTGAAGATTTCAGTTGTAGTTTTATCTTCCCTGTGGTCCTTCATGAATTTTTTTTGCCTTTGCTATTTCTTCTGGGATTACGTATTGTACATCATTGGTAGTTTCTTCTTCGTCTTCATTTGCTTTATTTTGCGCCGTGTTATCTGTATTCAACAGTTTCTGGTAGACATTGTCAACTCTTTTTATTATAAGTGCACTGTCCTTTATTGTCAATTAATCTTCGTATTTGAGTGCAATGATTTGCTTCTTCCCAATCATATGTTGCGGCTTTGGTTTTTTTTTAAACTTTTGTTATTTTAGATAGTCTGCACCATATCGCATTACATCTACAGTACAGTTGTACGCTAGCATATCATCTTGGATCATCTATATACTCAATTTTTTTTCTTGCGTTTTGGGATTGCTTAATTTCTTGTAATTTCCTCAGTAACTGCTTTGTTTCATCTGGTAATTTACTGTCCTGTTTTTTTGTTAGTGATTCCTCCAGTTTTTCTATGCAACTACAAGCTTTATAAGGTTTTCATAACTGTTTGTTAAAGTATTCCCTGATATTGAACCTGCTAGCGCAAGTTCCACTATATATCATCTTAAACACCTGTTGCCACCTACATATCCTTCCCTAAAATGTATATCTCACTGCCTCAATGTGTAAGGTGACAATATTTTGAATTTACCAAACCGGTACAACCGTCGTGGATGCATGGTCGACACTCACTCATGCATGTGCAGTTGGTTTTCGTTTGGGCATGCACAGTCAGCGTCAGTGTACTTCAAATTCCGGGGTACTCCAATGCTTGGCTAATACAAGTACAGTAAAGAGGAAGCACTCACAGGTCTTCTTACAGTGCAAAATATATTATTTTATTAGTAAAACAATCAACGTTTCAGTCTTCTACTGGGACATTTATTAAAGGTAGATGTCCCTATAGATAACCAAAATGTCACTATATATATATATATATATATATATATACTGTATGCTTGTTTTGACACTGCTGATCACCCTCTTCTCCTGTACAGTCTCAATTTTATTGGCTTCTGTGACTCAGCCCTCTCTTGGTTCACGTTCTACATATCCAACCGCTCTTTCAGTGTTTCCTTCTTTGGTGCCTCCAGCTCATCGCTCCCTCTTTCTGTTAGGGTCCCACAAGACTCCGTCCTTGGCAGTCTACTCTTTTCACTCTATACCTCTTCTCGTGGTGAACAAATACAATCTTTTGGCTTTTAGTATCATCTCTGTGCTGATGACACCCAAATCTACCTCTCCTATCCTGACCTCTCTCCCTCTCTCTTGTCCATGTCACCAACTGTCTCTCCACGATCTCATCCTGGATGTCCTGGAAGCTTTACATGTCTAAAACAGAACTACAAATCTATACCCATTCCTCTGTCACCACCACACCGAAACTCTCCCTCACTGTCAATAATACCAAAAACTCATGAACTCATCAAACCGGCTACCCAGAATTAATCTTTTACTTTGCCCTCTCCATCATTCCTCACATTCAATCCCTCAATAAGTCCTGCCCAAAAACTATCACTAGGATATGCCCTTTTCTCTCTCATGAAAACTAAAATACTAATTTACTCACTTGTCTTGTCCCTCTTTCACTATTGCTACCGTCTTCTAATTGGCATTCCCTCTTTCGCTTGTTACAACTCCAATCCATCCAAAATCCTGCTGCTAGATCCGACCCCAATGGGATCATCTATGTGAATAAACTTAACTTCATACTGAGGTATACTCTGTTACAAAATGAGCAGCCACTATATTGTAAGCCCTAACGTGCCGGGCCCTCATTAACCTTTGTGTCTGTTTTGTCCTTACTTGGTATGTCATTTTGTTTATGTAATTTATCATTCTGTACGAACAGTGTACAAGACTACGGAATATGTTGGCGCTTTACAAATAAACAATAATAATAATAAAATCACACATGGAAGATCAGTGGTGAGAGTCTTCATCTAGCCGTGGATCAACAAAGAGATGATATATATATATATATATATATATATATATATATATATATATATATATATATACATACAGTCATGTGAAAAAATAAAGTTCACCCTCTTTGAATTCTATGGTTTTACATATCAGGACATAATAACAATCATCTGTTCCATTGCAGGTCTTAAAATTAGGTGAATACAAACTCAGATGAACAACAACACATGACATATTACACCGTGTCATGATTTATTTAACAAAAATAAAGCCAAAATGGAGAAGCTATGTGTGAAAAACTAAGTACACCCTTACTGCTTCCTTAGGAATTAAGATGCCAAGTAGCAGGCAGGTGCTGCTAATGAAATGCCCTTGATTAATTGATCATCAGCAAGTGTGACCACCTCTATAAAAGCCGAAGTTTTAGCAGTTTGCTGGTCTGGAGCATTCAGGTGTGTGTTAACACAATGCCATGGAGGAAAGACATCAGCAATGATCTTAGAGAAGCAATTGTAGCTGCCCACCAATCTGGGAAGGGTTATAAGGCCATTTACAAACAATTTAAAGTCCATCATTCTACAGTGAGAAAGTTTATTCAAAAGTGGAAAACATTTCAAGACAGTTGCCAATCTACCCAAGAGTGGACATCCCAGCAAATTCACTCCAAGGTCAGACCATGCAATGCTCAAAGAAATTGCAAAAAACCCAAGAGTTACATCTCAGACTCTACAGGCCTCAGTTAGCATGTTAAATGTTAAAGTTCATGACAGTACAATTAGAAAAAGACTGGCTTATATATATTTCCCTTTGAAAAAGTTACCCGTGAGTGACGAAACGCGTCAGGGAGCGTCATCACGTCAGACGCATTGACACTGACGTCATCATCGCGCGCCGGAACAGATTGATCCGCGCGACTGCTGCAGAGGCTTGAAGTACAAGGAGCCATCTTTCCAGGACTCTAATACGGCTACATTGAAGACAGCCTGCCCTGGACACCTGTTGGGATATTGATCCTGCTACTGCTAGACCGGGATTGCCCCAAGTTACTGCAGAAACAAACCGGATGGTGGTGATTATATCACACAATGCTTGATTTTATTGCATTTTTGTAAGCGCATTTCTTAACCCCCTCCTCCCCCTCCCCTCATTAAATTTACTATTTTACGCTATGGGTGTGCGCTCTCTCTCCCCTTTTTTCCATTAGATTCCCTGTGGACGTGGTTTGTCCATTTGAGAGCAGCAGGAGACCCTTCATACCAGAACCCACATCATTATTGGACAATCTGAGGACTGGTTTTTACACTCTTTTTTCTTTTTTTTGAATTTGTATATTTGCAATATTTATGCACTTATCTTTATGGTTATAGGTTTGATTATTATTTGTGCTAGAATTATTTAGTACTTCACTAATATTAGTGTATCTCATTATTAATCACAGCCGGTTTATTATATATTATTATATATATTTTATTATATATACTACATTATATTTACCTATTTAACCATTAGCAGAGGCGCTGCTTTTTTCTTTTGTTTGTTATATATATATATATATATATATATATAAAGCAGAAAGTAGCCGTGTCAGTCCAGTTGCGATAGTGCAGAATAAATGCGTTCTTCAGTATTAGGTGATACCTTTTTTTATTGGACTAACAATTTATGTCATAGGACAAGCTTTCGAGAGTTCTCCTCTCTTCTTCAGGTCAGCAATACTGATTTACATAGGAATCAATGCTAAAACAGTGTAGAGAAAAAAAAAATATATATATATATATATATATATATATATATATATATATATATATATATATATATATATATATATATAGACCTATCTCACAAGAAAAAAGAAAAAAGTATTAGCGCCTAACCAAACCCCCACTGACACAGGACTGGATGTGAAGATACTAAATTAAAAGTTATAAGCAATAACCATGTATATAAAAATACCAATAAATAAAATAAAATAAAAAATAAAAATAAACCAATAAAACCACAAAAAAGATTATATGTAAATTATACAATACAAGTGAAAGTCCAATCCAAAAAACACTGTCCTTCAGAGTCTTTGCAGCCTGAAAAGAGGGACCACCAAATCCCTCATGGATATCTAAGAAAAAAACAGAAAACAACAGGCGCACTAATAGTGTAGTAAGTTAATAAATTTATATTGGACTGGTAAGGGTAAAATTGCGCACTCACAAACAAAGCAGTTATGAGTATACTCAATCGCCAACAGTGCAGGATACCAGCAAGGCAAAACGTCTCCGGGGCTCCACCAGGTGTAGCAGATTCACCGTTCACATTGCCTCTGTATGCCGAGTACTTCCTCACTCCAGTCGGAGTCTCGTGAGGGTTGTGATGTCAGCGGGAGAGTTTGAATAACCTCCGATTCTGCAAACCCCTAGCAGGCAGGCTCTGTATCCATAGGATAGCAAGGCAGACGTTCTGGGGCTCCACCATGTACAGCAGACAGCACCCTCGCATTGCCTCTGTGTGGCGGGCAATTCCCCACTCAGGTTGGAGTCCCGCGAGAACTGTGACATCAGCGGGAGCTTGTTTCTAACTCTACACCGCAAGGCACTCTGTATCAGTCAGACTCGATCAATATGACATTGAAAATAAAGTCCAAATGCCACTGTGTTGTGAATGCGCATATAACAACATATAGATCAATATGTGATATAAAAAAATATAATTCTGAAACACACCCTACGCGTTTCGTCCTTAAGACTTTATCAAGGGGTATCCCAGAATCCCTTGCTGCAGTGGAAGTGCTGTGTGCTGGGTGATAATGGTGAAAGGTGGGGTTGCAGACCTGTCTAAGACATGCAAATGAGCATACAGTAATATTTCCATTTGCTATATGCTTTGGTGTGGAGGGTTTTTGTCACTTTTTTTTACCCACCATAACATACATATATATATATATATATATATATATATATATATATATATATATATATATATATATATATATATATATAATGTGTGTGTGTGTTAATTGATAAAAAATAACGTTAGATAATTGGTGTCAATTTCAAAATCACATGGTATTTGTAACTAGCAATGCATTTTACCAGACATCCATCCTTCTTGGTAGAATTTCAGGGCAACATTAATTCTCAGTCATACGTGGTAGCAAGACAGCGAAGCCTGAGCATCTTGTGCAAAAGTCCAGATGATGTATAGAGTATAGGATGACTGCCCAAATAAGAGTCAATAATGAGCTAGATACAGCTCAAGGTGATTGCCGCTGATGCCGCTGTAAAGAAGAAGCAAAGCTCCAGCGTGAGCGTGAGGCTGCGGCCAGGGTGACGCTGAGTGGGCACGCTCGCGCTCGCCATGATGAAACACATTGCTACAATGTGTTTGGACAGTGTACGCGCGTGCCCGTGAGACAAGTAAATTTGTTTCTGCCGCTCGCTGGCTCTCCCCGTGAGCGGTTCGCCCAATGAGGGCGAACCAGCTCCGTGACATCATGGCCGCGCATCCCGACACGTCCCCACAAGCATGCAACTAGCTGGCCAGGAATCGCATGAACAAGCAGAGCGCATGACATCACGGGGCTCAAGCGCCTGCGCACACGCTCCCAGCCTGGCCGCAGCCTGATGGTGACAAGCAGGCAGTGAGAAAGCGGAAAGCAGGCAGTGAGCAGGCAGTGAGAAGTACGTGTCGCGTCACATATGTGTGTATGTGTGTGTATGTGTGTGTGCGTGTTGAGAAGTGGGCCGCGTCACTAGATTTTTTAAACTGATGTATTGAGCTTTATGTTAATGCCCATATTAATATTAAATAGTGTCAAACTTATTCTACTGTTATACTGTGATATGTTGAACAGGAGTCAATGACATGAGCTTACTTGTGTGTGTGTGTGTGTGTGTGTGTGTGTGTGTGTGTGTGTGTGTGTGTGTGTGTGTGTGTGTGTGTGTGTGTGTGTGTGTGTGTGTGTGTGTGTGTGTGTGTGTGTGTGTGTGTGTGTGTGCGCGTGTGTGTGTCACCAATGAGTGTTCAAGGGTGAAGTCATTTGCAATTCACTGGCTTATGAAATAATAGCTGTACGGTTTTCATTGTGTAAAATGTTAAATTAAAAATGACTTATTTTAGGACAATTCATATCCTTAAAAACCATTTTAGACTGCTTTGGTCTCACAATATCCCTTAATTATGAGTTTCAGTTGCTTCAAGCAATTCTTTTACTATTAGACGAAAGTATGTTAAAATGTAGAAACTTCAGAACCAAAGCATGACAAATTAGGCTGACAGTTTTTAAAATATTATTCAAAGAATTTACTAGAACCTTAGTTAATTATGGTACGTCTAGTGTCTGCCCTGTAAAGTGTAAAGTATATCCTTTGTACCCAGGGATTTTTGCTATTCTGCTAAACAGTTTAAGTAGGATATCCTTATTCTCATTTAAATTATAAGTTTCTCCTTTAGAAATAGAAAAGTAAGAAGTCAATTATTTCCCTCTGGGATATTCTTTGCAGAGTACTGAGGTGCTATGAATGTTATTTTGTCTTTGCTTGTTACCCATAAAATCAATGTTATGGTAAAAATAATTGATTTATATTAAATGTAGATGGCCATACAGCTACTGTAAATATTTATTCAGTTTGAACCAAATGTACAGTTATCATTATTTATTAGGTTTTTCAAAAAGACTGGAGTAAATGAAGCTTATAACTTTATTACATAGATCAAAAATCATTTTTCATTGAATGTGAACTTTGCTCTTCTCACATCATTTATTACATACTGTAGGACTTCATTTTAAAGGGGGAGGGTAAAGAATAGAAGAGCAGGAACTTGTGTAGAAAGGGAAGATGAATGTTTGTCGCTGAACTCTGCTGAAATTAAACAAAGAGAAAATTACCTAATAGTCTTGCAATGCATTTGAAGTACTGCACAGTCTGCTGTTTGTTTGGGAGGTGAATGGACAATGTGTTTTGAAACATTTCTGTAGCAGTAGTTGTACTTCTGTAATGAATGGAAATTTCAGCTTACTTCACTTTACTTCTTTGCTTTAAATTTCTGCTAAAAGCATAAAAATAGGCAGAATGTCCTTGGAAGAGTATTGTTAGAATGTGCAGCTGTGTTGATTTATTTAGTAAGATACACTTAAGGTATTGTTTTCTGTACAGGAATGCGGATTGTATGTTTTGTAATTGTTTGGTTGTACTGTGTGCTACCAGTTGTTGTTTTTTTACATTTTTATAATTAGGTTTAGGGAAATTCCAATGTGTAATCGCTACCATCTTTACTCAAAAAACAGGGAAGGGGAGAGTTTAATAGGAATATTATTGCTTGCATTTCAGGAAGCAAGATCCTTTTAGTTATAGCCATGCATAATAATGGTATATTGCTTTCCTCTCTGTTGGCAGTAAGTCCTGGTAAGAACAGGTATGCCAGCAGTAGTTATGGAGGTTTTCCCTCATCCAATGGTGAGGTGCCCTATGTATGGAGGGGAGTGGCTGTATGCTCTGAGTCCCTGGATAGTGACATCAGGGATGCGCCTGCCTCCTGAAGTATATAAGGCACAACACAGTTAGTTACAGGTGGTTCTACAGTATGGAAGTAGAGTGTTCTAGCAGTGTTCTGGCAGCTGTGGAAAGCTGTTAGGAAGTTGTATGGCCTGCATAAGGGATTGTAGGAACACTTTGTGACCCTAGTGAAGTAACTAGCGGTCCAGGTTGACCAATCAGCCTGTCTAAGCCACTCTGTGTCCAGGGACCTGGACCTAGGAGAAGAGGGAACCCCACTTCAATTCAGGAGGGCGTACCTGGCAAAGGGACAGCACGGAGAGATGTGCGGCTAGAGCCGGCAGCTGCATGTGGCAGTCTGCTACATCACCGTCTACAATAAAGATGACCTTGTTAAAGATACCCCCACTGTGTGAGTGTGAAATTACTCGCACGTGGATGGCACCACCAAGAAGGAGTTCCTCACCAGGACCATCTCCCTGCGGAAGCACAGATCCTGATGAGGTGGAGGCGCTGCACATGATGTAAGTTGAACTCGCACCCACTACCTCAGCTACCTGTCTATTGAAAATCCCCTAATAACATCAAGCGGGAGACTCAGGAGTTCTGTTGCCTACAGGTGCACCACCAAACACACGTAATGGGAGTTGGTTACTAGAGTACCAATGTGAGATTGAGGGGGGGGGGGGATAAACCCGTTACAATTGGAGGCGCTGCTGAGAGTATATACCTATCAACAGGACAGGCTTTTGCTAGGCACACACTAGGAAACAGGGAAAGTGTATACTGCCACTTTGTGCTGCGTTGGGATGGAACCGCAGGAGAAGCCTGGGAACCTGAGAGGAGTGAGTGGGTCTGGAGAGGGGCTGTAGCTGTCCGAGTCACCTTGAGGTCACGCTAGGGGTAGGACGCCAGAAGGGATAGACTGTTAACTAGGTCAGGATTCCTGGAGAGGGTCTGCACTAGGCTGACTAAGAGAGGTAGACGCCCAAGTACTGCATGGAAGCCCCAGAGTACTCTAGTCCATTCCAGATCACTTACCGAAGGGAGCACAGACTGGGAGGAAGGAGATACAGTAGACACTGAGAGTGTGAGCTTGCCTGAGGTAGTGCAAACACGAGTTAAACATATGTTAGGTACATGAGGTGGTGCACAAGGTAATGTTTATTGTACGGATGTGGTAGCTGCCCAGCAGAGCGGAGCTCCATGTACAGTAATCCAGTATACCGTAAGCAAGAAGTGACCGTCGGAATGGAGGATCTGCAAGGAGCAGAAGGTCCAGGATGTCGGGAAGAGGAAGGAGAACAAGCTACAGGAGAGACTCTTGTGTGTTTGCTGTGGAATGGCGTGAAAGCCGTGGCTGCGCCGTGTTTGTCATGCCTATGTTCTAGGGATGATACCCCCGAGAATAGTGAGGATGACAGCCTTGCGAGATGGGAGGAACGAAATGGACTTTGTTACACACCAATTAACAAACAGCCAGACGCTACCTCAAATACAAAAAAGGACAGTGCTTACCAAAATGGCGGTTCCCGCGTTCCCGGGACACCGCGTGGGCCAGCTGCAGAAAGTCTTGCAACTCTGCAGTTTGCAAATTGTTGGCCAGGATTGGCGGCAACGAGAAAACTCCACCCAGTTGCGGAGTTTGGCGCAAAAGCTGGAGCCGCGCCCTCATGGACGATGACTCACTCAGCCCCTGTGCTGGGTCAGCCTACAAAGCGGAGAGACATCCCCCTAGTTTCAACCAGGGGGAGTGGTCTAAAGTTCCACCGGATGCTGATGGAGGAAGTGGGGGGAAGGACAGCTCAACCATCCCCTGCACTTCAGTTGCGAAGAGCCATTGATCACTACAGACCACTAGGAAGAGTGCTCCCGTTGGTGACCATGGCTGAGCAAGCGGAGAAAGTGGAACAGAGTCCCTTGATATCAACCCACCCCTACTCGGCTCCAGGAGGCTTCCTGATTATTCGAGTAGAAGGTGTGGAGACAGTGGTCTGTCTCTGCCTGCAGTGCAGACTGCCTGGTAGAGCCGTGGGCAGTGAGGCTCGATGCCCTCACTGTAGCCTGCAGTACCTGTGGCCCATGACGACTTTTGTGCCAGTACAAACTGTAGGGATGAGACATCCTACTCCGACGTTGGCAGCGGAGCTTCCGGGTGCCTTGTGGAGGGAGAGTGCAGATCCCGCTGAGCAGGAACCCGGCCGGGTTCTCAAGCAGGAGAAACACAGTCATCGTAGAGGTGACCGGAAAGGAGCCCATAGACGGTCCCCTACTGGAATACCCCGACCGAACTGTAAATTAGAGTCCTCGAACGAGGAGTGTGCCAGGCGGGCAGAGGCACAGGACTTGCTAGAGGAGTACCATGCTACTGGTATTCCGTGGCGAGATGCCATTCCCCGTGGTGTGGAGACACGGAGTCGAGTGTCTCCAGTGCCGCGACAACCCGATCGCCGGAGTCCCACTGCCATGGTGACTAGCGGATCGGAAGGAGGTCGATCTACCCCGACCCTGCGGAGCAGTAGGTTAACCCTGTGCTCACCGCAGATACCGGAGGTAGAGGCGAGCGAAGAGCGGAACCAGGGTCAAGGTGGACCGCGCAGCAGAAGGGTGTTACCGGATATCCTCGTGGAGGAAGAGGTCTCGCTTGGGGACCCAACCCAAGATGGCGTCGCAGCACGTGCGGATCCAGAGGCAGTTCCGGACGACCTGAGCGGTGTCGAGTGGGAGGCGATTGCGCCTCTACAGTCGAGCAGTGGGAGTCGATCCCCTACGGACAGCTGACGGAGTGGGCGCTCGAATTGGAGAACGAGAGGACCCACTACCGAAGGACAGAGCGAACATTGTGGTGAACGTGAGTCAGTTGTCGCCGAGGAGCAGGCCGTGACCCTGCCGGCATCTACCGTCCATTCACGTCCCCCAACCCCGTCCATTCCCAGGGTTAGCCCCAAGGCCCTAGCTCAAGCCCCTGTCCCTGTCACCTGTTCCTTTGGGTCTACATCTAGCCTGGGTATGTCAGGGGATTCCCGGGGTCCTATCACCGAACGGACTGGAAGCCTGGACTGGGGAACTTCCGATGATGGATCGGAGGGTGGAGGGAGGATTTCTCGACGAGGGTCGATAATTAGCGAAAGCTATAGCGCGCTGAGCATTGAGGGCGGACACTGGTCGCAGCGCAAGGAAAGGGTTATGCGATCTGAGGGTACTTCAGGAGTATCCTCGGGCGGGCCTGATGATGAGGAGGAGCCACTAGAACCTAACTCCAAGGAGGTACGGGAAACTAGGTGGTGGGCACCATTATACGAAGGGTATGTCGCCTGGCTTGACCGCACCCATTATCTTCTAGAAAGGGAGGGGGTGGTTGATCACTGGTGGGCTCCCGGAGATTTTGATGATGAGGCATACCTTAGGGCACTAAGGGTAAGATGGGATCGCATACAAGGAGGCCTTATTACCCCAAAAGGATCAGAAGGGTTGGATGATCCGGTAGAATTAGATGAGCCCCTGTCATGGGTGTTGCCGGGAAAGGCCGGGCAAAGTAAGTTGACCAGGACTTGCCGAGCTGAAAGGGCTATTGCAGCCAAGTATAAGAGGTCACATGGGCTCGAATACCCGTATGTACCCGAACCTCTAATGAGAGAAATAGAGGAGAACCGAGAGAGGTGGCTCAGAAATGATATAGAATACTATATAGTTAACAAGGGAGGAGCCATTAAGGGAGTTCAGGTTGAGCAGAGGGTATCTCAACTCATGCGGGTCTGGAAGATAGGACGCAGCGTGTATATGCACAAGGTGGTATACTGTAATGAGCGGGGATTGCCACGAGAGTACAGTGTAACTGTTCATGATGCAGCGGGGTGGGAGGTGAAGAAACCAGACCCTCAGCACTACTATTAGGTCCGTAAACGAGTGGTCTGCCTTTTCTTTACTGCTTACTGCTGGTCAGTGAGCGGATGTTCTGTCATTATTATGAGGATGTGACAATGTTTAAATGCTAAGTTTGTGTGTTCTTTTTCAGTGTTTCCTGGAGCAAGGTACACCAAATTTAGGACCCAGCTGGGACAGTGGGGATTCACCAGGGGGAGTATATAGCCATGCATAATAATGGTATATTGCTTTCCTCTCTGTTGGCAGTAAGTCCTGGTAAGAACAGGTATGCCAGCAGTAGTTATGGAGGTTTTCCCTCATCCAATGGTGAGGTGCCCTATGTATGGAGGGGAGTGGCTGTATGCTCTGAGTCCCTGGATAGTGACATCAGGGATGCGCCTGCCTCCTGAAGTATATAAGGCACAACACAGTTAGTTACAGGTGGTTCTACAGTATGGAAGTAGAGTGTTCTAGCAGTGTTCTGGCAGCTGTGGAAAGCTGTTAGGAAGTTGTATGGCCTGCATTAGGGATTGTAGGAACACTTTGTGACCCTAGTGAAGTAACTAGCGGTCCAGGTTGACCAATCAGCCTGTCTAAGCAACTCTGTGTCCAGGGACCTGGCACAGAGAGGGTCTCCCTAGGAGAAGAGGGAACCCTACTTCAATTCAGGAGGGCATACCTGGCAAAGGGACAGCACGGAGAGATGTGCGGCTAAAGCCGGCAGCTGCATGTGGCAGTCTGCTACATCACCGTCTACAATAAAGATGACCTTGTTAAAGATACCCCCACTGTGTGAGTGTGAAATTACTCGCACGTGGATGGCACCACCAAGAAGGAGTTCCTCACCAGGACCATCTCCCTGCGGAAGCACAGATCCTGATGAGGTGGAGGCGCTGCACATGATGTAAGTTGAACTCGCACCCACTACCTCAGCTACCTGTCTATTGAAAATCCACTAATAACATCAAGCGGGAGACTCAGGAGTTCTGTTGCCTACAGGTGCACCACCAAACACACGTAATGGGAGTTGGTTACTAGAGTACCCGGGCCAATGTGAGATTGGGGGGGGGAGGGGATAAACCCGTTACATAGTGAACAGATAAAGGTAAAACTTAATGCTATGTAGCCATATAGCCCCTGGCTACTAAATTCTGTGCCCCAGTACTATAAATCCTGGTAGCAGCAGGCAGTGCTGGGATTAATCCCCTCTCACATGGACCAGCATGTGAGTCTCTTCTCTGGGAAGTTAGTTTGTTGGAGTTTCCAGGTGGCTGCCTGAAAACTGTTGGAGTCCCACCCCTCCTATGCAACAAGATTGTAGCAACTTACAGGTTCATGTCTGAGCTTGTAAAGAGCTTTGACCACATGACAAGGGGAGGGTATAGCTGCAGTATAAAAAGATGTATAAAATATGTGAGTGTCCATCAAATTGGGTGTTATGTGTATGCCCAGCTCTAGCCATGGGCTCGGTGTGTGTGCTGGAGTGTTCTGCCTTGCCCCATCGGGGTGAGGGTGCTGAGACTAGTCTAGGGGCCTCAAGCCCCTAGGAGGCCTAGTGAAGGGAAAGGGGTCCTGCGAGCTTAGCTCTGACCCTGGGAAGGACTGCAAGCTGCGAGTTGGCAGTAACTTGGATCACGAAGGGTCTAGGGAATGCACTTCTCTTGTAGAGAAGGTATGGAAGATGTATTATAATGGCTATAGTACTATACCATAATAAATCATGTTTTATCGTTCCTGGCCTTGCTAGTCCCTTATTCTCAATATTTCTGTGGGGATGAACCCCTGCTAATGGCAGAGCTCTGCAGGATGGAGGCGCTGCACCATCACTAAATTGTATCCTGTACCCCCACTCCCTACAACATCACGGAGACTCAGCCTTCTGTGAGCCAACAGGTGAGCACCACAACACCATAATATCCCTATTAGCAGCAAATCTTCCTTAGGGTGGTGGGGGGATAGGGGGGTTACAGCTGCACAGTAGAGTTTGCGTAATGTTTTTAAAGAAGAACTGTGGCACATGTGTCACTTTAGGTGATTCAGTATTGAAGCCATTTCAAATGTGAGTTATTCAAACGGTTAATATACTTTTTTTAAATTTAAAAAAATATATATATAGTCACCTTTCCTTTGACTAAGGGAACTACGCGTGCCGATTACCTGTTTGGCTCACAGGAGGCCTAATACTCCCCCACTGGGAGCCTGGGGTGAGCTCTCACCCTTCTCGGTGCAGCGCCTCCACCTGATGAGGGATCCCAGCATAGCGTGCTAACCCCTCACAGGAACCAATTACAGTAGGAAATAATACACACACAGGTATATAACAATTGGTTTACTAAAACACGCACATATAACGATAACAATGCCCCAATGCAATACTCGCACAATACCCAACACCAAGATTGAGTCCCCCAAAGTACTGAGGGTGCCCTGGGAACCCGTAACCTGATGTCCGCAGAGCAGGCCCACCCAAATGTGAGGTAGCGCAACCCGCCATGTGTTGTACCTTCCTGGCTATGACCAAGGTATGATTGGGATCCAGGATTAGCAGGGCCGCAACGTGATCCCACAATGCAGGGTCTGAAAATCCCAGCTGGAGCGTCTCCCGTAAAGTCTATGGTGTGGCCCGTGTCTGGTCCTAGCCGCAGGTCACCGCGTGGCGTTTGTCCGGTCACCGGTGTAATACTGCTTCTGTGTGCTAAGGGGAAGCATCCCTATCTGAGGGCCTTCCCTGCAGCACACACTAGAAGGGGCTTAGGGCCTAACTGGGGCCTGCAGGGAAACACTAGTCCTAGTCCAGGGAAGCACAGCTCCCTGGTCACTACCTACTCTGCTACCTCCTCTGCTCCGAATGGCACGTGCTGCCTCCGCGCCAAACCCCTAGCCCCTTCCTTCCTCTGCTTGTTGAGCCCTATTGGCTCTAACTGCCCATATGATGCCTACCCGAATGGAGCCCGAGACTTGTAGTCCCACGCGGCTCTTGCGGAGCCACCTAACATGGCCGCCGCACTCTGTAGACACTGCGCATGCGCACCTCCTGCATTGCACATGCAATTGCACATTAGATTGTAAGCTCTTCAGGGCAGGGATTTCTTTTCCTATTGTCTGATTTTGCTGCGCTTAATAGTATTTTAATTCCCTGTAATGTATTCTTTGTGAAGCACTGAGTACACTTTTGACGCTATATAAATAAAGAGATACAATACAATTGCATATGCGCAACTTCCAAGATGGTCGCCTGCACTGGAGCGCTCCCGATCATGTGGGGCCCTGGCACCTAGCCGGGTCTGTCGCGGAGCTCCGGCGGCTCAAAGCAGCAGCTCCGCCTCACCGGAGGTAAGGAGGGGTCTCTGCTACATATATACACAGAATTGAAGCAGGGGGTCTCGGGAGCTGAACCCCTATTTCTGGTGATATTTACCTCCGAAGTAGGTGCCGGTAGCTGCTCTGGCTCAGAAAGCAGGGCTTTCAAGTTTGAAGCTCTCACGTCACATGGTCCAATATGAAGCCACACCGATGATGCCACAGCTTCCTATTGGCCTGCAGAACATGAACTCTCTGAACAGAGGAGAGAGCTGTGCATAAACAAATGCCCACAAACCTCAATGAACTGAAGCAACGTTGTGAAGAAGAGTGGGACAAAATTCCTCCACAACGATGTGAGAGACTGATAGTCATACAGAAAACGATGACTTCAAGTTATTGCTGCTAAAGTTGGTTCTACAAGCTATTGAATCATAAGGTATACTTAGTTTTTCACACATAGCTTCTCCATTTTGGCTTTATTTTTGTTAAATAAATCATGACACGGTGTAATATGTCATGTGTTGTTGTTCATCTGAGGTTATATTTATCTAATTTTTAGACCTGCTAAGGAACAGATATGTAAAACCATAGAATTCAAAGAGGGTGTACTTTCTTTTTCACACAACTGTGTATATATATATATATATATCCGGAAGAAGAGATCAGTGTATCTCGAAAGCTCGCACAAATAAAAGCATTTCGTCAGCCACAGAACGGTATCATCTATTTATTTTTTGATTATATATATATATATATATATATATATATACAGTGGTTGACAAATCACCAAAAAATCTACTCGCCACACAAAAAAATCTACTCGCCACCTAGTACCAAACGTGTGCTGCTTGGACCAATATTTACTCGCCCGGGGGTTAAATCCACTCGCCTGGGGCGAGCAAATGTATAGGTTTGTCGAACACTGTATATATATATATATATATATATATATATATATATATATATATACATACACACAGATATACAACAGTCCCATAAGAAAGTCTCTTATCTGTTTCTTGTAGGTGTAGGGGATGGCCTCTCTGCTCTCCTGGGTCTGCACCCTTGTGTGCTATGGCAATATCTGTGTCCAGGTATAGGTCTTGTCCCCTTTGTCTTGCTGTCAGCCTGCAGTCCCGCAGCTCAAGACATCTGTTATTCCCCAGGTCATCCCAGTTGTGAAAAGGGAATCTCTGCTCTGTCCTTCCTTGTGTCAGCCCCAATTGTGAGCTAAGGAATCCTCTTCCTGTGTCTCACATGCCACTATTTCACATAGCTCTGATTAGGCAGGTGGAGTCTGGTTGATTGCCTGTTGCACTTAACCAGCTCCCTGCTGGATTTAGTGTCCCTGTTACAAACCTCGACTACTTTGTTTAAGTTGGAAGGACAATCTTAGCTGCTGAATTTTTTTGGTTGGGTTTTTTTTAACTACATTTTAAAATATTTACCAGAAAAGATATGAAGAGATGAACATTAATTAAATTAATGACTATAATAGAAGATGCATCATTTACTGTACAAGCTAGTGGCCTCTATTCAATATGATGTGAAGCTGTCTTCCACTTGTCAGGAAAGATTTGAACCCCTTGGGAAAATGTAAGCAAATGAATTAAACTTTCATCTTACCACGCAATTGAAAGACCTCTTCATAGCATATTGAATTGAGATTTCACAAACATGAAATCACCCTTATTTTTCAACTTAAATGTCATTGTTTATTCATCAAAAAACAAACCCTACCTATCTAACTCACTGGATCTTAGCAGATATGAACATGCAGAAGAATGTATCATTGATGAGACAAGAATAATTATCTACCATCTAATACAAAAACTTGCGAACAGAAATCTAAACAGCTGTTTCATGCTAGTTGGTGCTCTATGGCAGAAAAGTTTTTTCTCTGAAACAGAAGTACCACTCATTGACAGGAGAGAAGAACAATACCTCAAAGGACCATATTTAAGCAAAATCAAGGCATCCTCTGTTCACCCTTATCTAAAGCACATTGAAGCAGTGTCTTTATTTACAATGTACAGTAGATAAATAAAATATTACGTTTTACATAAGTGGATGTATTTTCCCAAATCTTTACCTTTTTTGCCACTCAGACATGATTAAACGTATTTCTGAATTTGCATAGTGGACAATTATCCAATTTCATGCTGTAATATGGTATAAGGTTGAATACCTTGTTCAGTTATATTGAAACCTAAGGGGCTACTGTAGCTACTTCTAACACTGGTACAGTATGTCAGTGCAGTACTAATTGGTAATATGTTAATGAACCTGGATTATTAACTACTATGTAGCATAGTACCAGTTGGTGGAATACGTCTGCAGAGGATTGAAGATAGACCGCGGGTGGGAGTGCGGCGGTGGCAGGACAGGTCCCAAGTCTGTAGGTGAATGAAGATAAGAAGACTGCGGGCGGGCGGTGGCAGGAGATCATAATAGCCGGAGAGTTAATCAGGAGCAGAGCTGCATAGGGGAACGGCTTCGGAGGTGCACACTGTAACACCGGAAGACCTGGCTACATCCTCCCCCTGGTGAAAAATCCAACGTCCCCGCTTGGGGAACGCCATTGCTCGACATATTTTTACACAATGAAAAATTACATTGAATAATCGGCACACTTATCAGATTGGCTTTAACCTCACCAAAACATGACATATCACACGCAGTAATACCCGACGCTAGCTGAGACCATTTGTGGGGTGCCCCTAACTGATCAGGTGGGGGTACCTCACTTTTGCGTCCGTGAGCCTCCCCGGGGTGAGTCTTTCGGAAAACACTCTCTGGGATAACAGTCACTGGTTCAGTACTACTTCCTCCCCCTGGTGGAAGGAATAGCACAGTGTCTTTCAAACCGGCCTTTACCCAGTCATCCACGGCCTGGAAGCAGCAGGCCAGGCGGCCAGGACCTTTCCCGCGGTCCACTACTTGGCGAATGGGCCGCTTCTTTTTGGGCCCAAAGGAGGCAACTTCTACTAGATCCTTTGCCCCACAGTCCTTGTCCTTACCTACTTGCGATGCTTCCACTGAGAAGCGGGAATGGAATATTGTCTCTTTACTCAAAGTCTCTTCTTCACCTGGCAGGGGGTAAGGGCTAGATACCTGACCACTGCGGTGACTCCCGGTGGCCAACAGGTCCTCAGGGACGCTGTCAGTTCCCACCTCGGCTGTCTTGGAACCTGTCCACAACACTTCTGGAACAGTCCACTCACTGTCTTGCAACTCGGGAGCATTGAATCCCAGTCCTGGGATCATATGGGTTGGAACGCACGGGTTCTCACTCAGATCAGGAGCTGTTACTCTGGCCCTCTTCACGGCCACCTCCATCAGATCCTGTGGGGAGCAAGGGGCTTCCTTACCACTCAGCTGGCTTGCAATGGGTTTCTCTTCGTCAGGAATCGTCTCAGGATGTCCTTCCTGTACACGGAGAGTCGCCATGGCTGGGAGCCTCTTCTGCCGCTCCGGCCGCACGACTGCTTGCTGCTGGGGAATATCAATGCGCAGCGGTTCCACAGCAGGGTCCACCGCTGATGCTTCAGCCTCACGTGTGTGGTCCGCCGACAGGCGCATCACCACAGCTGGTTGGCGGTTGTCTTTCTTCTTCACCTGAACGATATGCGGAGGGTACTGGTCCACTCGCACTGCGGGGCAGTTATCTTCTAAGGGGAACACCTCCGCCAGGACACGATGCCGCGTGGAGCCATTCGCCATGGTGGCCAGACTTAAGGAGCTACCGTGCTCGCAGCGTGTGTGTGTGTATCGGTGTGTGTGTGTGTGTCAGTGTGTGTGTGTGTATCAGTGTGTGTGTATCAGTTGGTGTGTGTGTGTATCAGTGGGTGTGTGTGGCTGTGTGTGTATCAGTGTGTGTGTATCAGTGTGTGTGTGTATCTGTGTGTGTGTATCTGTGTGTGTATCTGTGTGTGTATCTGTGTGTGTATCAGTGTGTGTTTGTGTGTGTCAGTTTGTGTATCTGTGTGTGTGTGTGTGTGTGTTTGTATCAGCATGTGTGTGTGTTTGTATCAGCGTGTATAGGTGTGTGTGTGTGTGTGTATAGGTGTGTATCTGTGTGTGTGTCAGTGTGTATCAGCGTGTGTGTAGGTGTGTGTATAGGTGTGTGTGTGTATCGGTGTGTGTGTGTGTGTGTGTGTGTGTGTGTCAGTGTGTGTGTATCGGTGTGTGTGTGTGTGTGTCAGTGTGTGTGTATCAGTTGGTGTGTGTGTGTGTGGCTGTGTGTGTATCAGTGTGTGTGTGTGTGTGTGTGTGTGTGTGTGTGTGTGTGTGTGTGTGTGTGTGTGTGTGTGTGTGTGTGTGTGTGTGTGTCAGTGTGTGTGTATCAGTTGGTGTGTGTGTGTGGCTGTGTGTGTATCAGTGTGTGTGTGTGTGTGTGTGTATCAGTGTGTGTGTGTGTGTGTGTGTGTGTGTGTGTGTGTGTGTGTGTGTGTGTGTGTGTGTGTGTGTGTGTGTGTGTGTGTGTGTGTGTGTGTGTGTGGGTGTGTGCATCAGTGGGTGGGTGCACCAGTGGGTGTGTGCATCAGTGGGTGTGTGCATCAGTGGGTGTGTGCATCAGTGGGTGTGTGCATCAGTGGGTGTGTGCATCAGTGGGTGTGTGCATCAGTGGGTGTGTGCGTCAGTGGGTGGGTGTGTGTCAGTGGGTGGGTGGGTGTCAGTGGGTGGTTGTGTATCAGTGGGTGGGTGTGTATCTGTGGGTGTATCTCCCTCTCCCTGTCTCCCTTACCGTCTCCCTCACCCTCACCCTCCCCGCCTCCCTCACCCTCCCCGCCTCCCTCACCCTCCCCGCCTCCCTCACCCTCCCCGCCTCCCTCACCCTCCCCGTCTCCCTCACCCTCGCCGTCTCCCTCACCCTCCCCGTCTCCTTCACCCTCCCCGTCTCCCTCACCCTCCCCGTCTCCCTCACCCTCTATGTCTTATCTTAACTGCCGTATACCTACACCGAAGTAACCTATCCTGTTTTCTTCCAGATCTGACTCAAGTTTCACGCGGAAGACAGGTAGGGAACACCTCCTCTCCAATATAGTACCTTGAGGGTCTGCGGATCAGGTAAGATCCCAGGCGGGATTGCTGCTTTAGAAATTGTGAAGAAGGGGCATCCTGACACTGGTTAATGGGTTTAGAATCATTCACATCTGGCTTTTTTTTGTTGTTCGATTAGTGAGGTCATCCGACACACACACACGTAACAAGGACTAATGGTAGTAAAGTATAAGTGTACTACAATAAATAAACTGTTATGTAAAAAAATGTGTTCCGGTTTTTCATTTTCAAAATCTGGTCACCCTAAGGTAGTAGCTAATCCATTTTCCTGCAAGTTTCCAAAGATGCCTTATTATGATTCTGGTGAAATGAATATCGTATTTATTGGGAGAAAGTTATTTAAGTAATAATCCCTGAAGAACAGGGCATTACTGGTCAATAATGCCCTGGCTGGAAGAGTTGAAGGCCAGAGGCGAAGCTGACGGTTACAGAAGCCCCGCGTTTCCCCAAAGGCATTTAAATTAAATGCCGGGAATCTCGCGAGGCCTCTGTAACTTCTCTTAACTTGGCTTCTACGACGCGTCGCCATAGCCACCCGGCGTCAAATGATGTCTCGTGGTCACATGGCAAAGTGACGTCACATGACCCTGTGGCCGAGCTGAAGGGGAGGATTTGAGCTGGGGGTGGGGTGGGAGCAGACGGGGTGCGCAGACTGAAAAGTTTGTGCACCCCTGCCCTACGGCATCTGAGGTATCTGTTCACAAAGCTTTGTTTTGGTAACTTGTAGGAGTCCTTAGGTGTAAGCAATAAATATTAGTCAAGATTTTATTCTGATAGCAGCAAAAATTAGGGTGCTGTGAGGATTTTTGGGGTGTGCGTGCCCATCTTAGTGCACTGCAGAAAGGTGGGAGACAACTGGACAGCCAGTTTACTATTGACTCAAATATCCACATCCACAGGGATAGAGTATACATGACAATGGCTATCACATTTTAGTAAATAAATTACATAGAGTGTCTGGGAATATAAACTCATCTGGTGTCCGGTTTGATTGAGGTCAGTGTTTACAACTGGTCTTACTTAATGTATCTTACCAACAGAGAGTGTTTGGGGAACTTTAGACTATTCTTGTATATTTTGTTACATGGGAATGACCTTTAGAGATATGTAACAACTAAATTGAACTTTTCTGCAACTGTTTGCACGTTATCTGAATTACGCAGTATAGTAAATATTATACAAATGTAATTTTTTTTTATAGTTGTAGCCAACATTATTGAAGCCACTGCTGCTTTCCCATGAGTAACATAGCATGTTAGCCCCATCCCTTTCTCACACACTGCTGACCCATGTATATATGTATGCAGGTATGTGTATAGGTATGTATTTGTATGCATGTGTATAATCCAGCAGAGGAAGAGCAATAAGAAAACACCAATGATGTACATGCGTAATTCCAGAAGAAGTGGCCAACGCAATAAAATTCATGAAGGATATGAAGACTCCTGGGGAAGATGGAATTACAACTAAAATCTTCAAAGAAGAAGGGGAAGAAGTAGAGAAAATCCTAGAAAAACTCTTTACATGCTGCTTGATTAACAGGAACATTTTATAACAATGGAGAAATGCCATACTGTAGTTATCCTCATCAACAAGAACGGATCCAAAGAAAACCTCAAGAATTACAGACCAATCAGTCTACTTCCAATCACTTACACATTGTTTACAAAGATACTCACTAATCGGCTTTAACAGACACTGGACTTCGCCCAGCCTAGAGAATAAACTTTATTTCTCAGTGGTTACAACACAATGATCCACATCCAAGTCGTACAAGAAGTGATTTCCAGAAGTAATGAATACAATCTACCACTCAGTTTAGGTTTCATAAATTACGAAAAAGCATTTAATTCTGTCTACACCTCAGCGATTTTAAACGCAATAAGTAGACAAAGTGTTGAAGAAGCGTACTGTACATTGATATTATAAAGAACATTTACGAGAATGCCACATCAACCAGTGTGACAGGGAGCTACCACATTGTAGTTTTCTTCAGTCTATCACCCACATACTGATGGAATAGTTGAGCACATCAACCGGACACTTAAAGTAATGCTAAAGTAGGTAGTGGAAAAAATTGGAACCTACTTTTACCATACATAGTGCCTCATGCAGTAAAGTCCGATAGAAAAAATCGCCAGGGTTTTTATATCGCCATTGTTGGCAGCTATCACGGTGTGCAGAAAGCCCCTAATACCAGTAAGAGCAACATTTCCAAAAATGGCGAGTTGCCATCACCGAGATGATCTGCCCACCGAAAAGGGCTCATCCGGCGAGTTCTATCTGCTGCAGAGAGAGAGCCGCCTCTGTCTCTGGGCAACTCTTGGCAGAAAATAATCTTTTTAAATTTAAATTTTATTACTAGTGTAGATGAGCAGGGGGTCTCCGGAGCAGAACCGCGTTGATTTAAGGTCCAGGGACCCCCTGCTTCCCAAGATACAGGCCCCGTTATGGGGTGCCGGTATCTCCTATGCATTGAAAAGTCCCGGTCACGGGACATTTACATGCATAGGAGATACTGGCCCCCCATGACGGGGCCTGTATCTTGGAATGCTGGGGGTCAACGGACCTCAAATCAACAAGGCTCTGCTCCGGTGACCCTCTGCTCACGTATACTAGTATTCAAATTTAAATTAAAGTATGTAATAACCACCAAAACACAACCCACCCTCCTGTACCGCCACATAAAACCATTTTTTTTTTTTACACACAGGATTAATACCACAGGCCGGCGAGGGTCCCCGGGTGGTCCCGACGGGTGTCTGCAGGCCCCACAGTGCACCCCGAGGGGTACCCATGGGTGTCAGGGGGTCTTCGGGTGGTCCCTGCTAGGCTCTGTGGGCCTCCAGGTGGTCCCCATGGGCCCCAGGTGGTTCGCACGAGTGTCTGGGGGTTCCAGGGTTATCCCTACGGGTGTCTGGGGGCCATTGTGTGGTCCTTGCGGGTCCCTGGGGCCCCATAGGTGTCCTGTTTCCTCCCCGCAGGTGTCCATGGGTCCTCAGGTGGTCCCAGTGGGCATCTAGGGGTCCTCAGGTGGTCCCCGTGGGTCCCCGATGGCCTGCGGTACCATTCCTCTTTTTAAAAAAACAAAAATATGGCCTACATTTCAATAAATACACATCCCCCCCACCAAACTCATATAGTACAGTAATGGGCAAAATAACTATTATCCAGATATGGATAATAGATTATTTGCACGTTATTAAACACAACATTAGCCAGCCAGCATAAATAAATAAATAAAAACTGTTCTACTTACCACTGCCAATGTGAAGGGCATCCTCGTCAGCTTACTACAGGTCCATGCCCTCCGTTTCCAGAAAAAATACATAGCAAAATACATTCAAATGGCCCCTAACCCCTTAATCACCTTAGCGGTTAATAACCACTATATTAGTTAACCCACCCTGCCACGCTACCCACCCGGGAGGCCTAACCACCCACCCTGGACCTACTATACCCACCCTGTACCCATTGAATGGAATAGTGGTACATCATACCCATATAATGATATGGGCATGATAAGCCACTATAGCACATGCCATAGTGGGTCCGGGGTGGTCCGCTATGTGCTTTCCGTGTAAACTCCACATACTGTATAAGCCATGCCACACTGATGTTTAGTATTAGCTGGACGGTTCAGCTCTGCACAAATGAGAGTAATATACCTGGATCTCCCGACCACTTCAGACTTAACTACCCAAAAGGACTAAGGTAAATAACTGGGTGAAGTCATCCACCGGACCTGACGTACGTTTCGCCTTTGGCAACGCTTAGTCATAGGTCTACTTTAACATAGTATCCCACCAGCTAACTAAATTTTGGCTCTAGTGCATCTAGCACACAAAAGATAGCAACTGAATTCTGGGTGCCTCATACTCACCCCAGATTTACTGATCCACTATACTGCATCTATGGTATAGTACAGTTTAGGTCACCTACCCCTGAGGGATCAACTATTATATACTAGCTTTTGTGCCCGGCTTCGCCCAGGGAATGTAATATTTAATACATCTCCCTGCCGCACCCCTCCCCCGCTGCCGGCACATCTCCTCGGTCCCCGCCTCCCCCCTCCCGCTGCTGGATGTAGTGCGGGGTGAGATTTGTCTCTGTCTGTTTGTGTGTCTGCGTGTGTGTCTACCACCCTGGACCTACTATTCCCACCCTGTACCCATTGAATGGAATAGTGGTACATCATACCCATATAATGATATGGGCATGATAAGCCACTATAGCACATGCCATAGTGGGTCCGGGGTGGTCCGCTCTGTGCTTTCCGTGTAAACTCCACATACTGTATAAGCCATGCCACACTGATGTTTAGTATTAGCTGGATGGTTCAGCTCTGCACAAATGAGAGTAATATACCTGGATCTCCCGACCACTTCAGACTTAACTACCCAAAAGGACTAAGGTAAATAACTGGGTGAAGTCATCCACCGGACCTGACGTACGTTTCGCCTTTGGCAACGCTTAGTCATAGGTCTACTTTAACATAGTATCCCACCAGCTAACTAAATTTTGGCTCAGTGCATCTAGCACACAAAAGATAGCAACTGAATTCTGGGTACCTCATACTCATAACAGATTTACTGACCCAGTATACTGCATCTATGGTATAGTATAGTTTAGGTCACCTACCCCTGAGGGATCAACTATTATATACTAGCTTTTGTGCCCGGCTTCGCCCAGGGAATGTAATATTTAATACATCTCCCCGCCGCACCCCTCCCCCACTGCCTGCACATCTCCTCGGTCCCTGCCTCCCCCCCTCCCGCTGCTGGATGTAGTGCGGGGTGAGATTTGTCTCTTTCTGTTTGTGTGTCTGCGTGTGTGTCTATCTGTGTGTGTGTGTATATGTGTGTGTGTCTGTCTGTGTGTCTCCCCCCGCTGCCGGAACAGGTCTTAGCCCCCCCCCCCCCGCTGGTGGCACATCTCCCCGCGCCGCTGTGTCATGTCTCCTCACTGCCGGCACATCTCCCTGCCCCCCCCCTCATTGGTACATCTCCCCTCGCTGGCGGCAAATATTCCCGGCCCCACCCTGTTGGTACATCTCCCCCCGCTGCCAGCATATGTCGTCCCCCCCGCTGGTACATCTCCCCCTGCTAGCTGGCACATGTCCCCCTCCCCCCACCCCGCTCGTACATCTCCACCAGCTATCTGGCACATCTCCCCCCGCAAGCTGGCACATCTCCCCCACACATCTCATATCACACACACACAGCCCCGATCCAGGCAAGGACACGCCCCCTCTCTTAGTAGCCATGCCCCCCACCCACTGCTCCTGCTCTAACATTATTGCTGGACAGCCGAGGGAAACTTAGAATGTCCATAATTTGTGAGGTGAGTCACATTGGAACCTCCAAATATTTGTGTTGACCTACAAATCAGCCGCAGAATATCAAGTCCAAGTTTCGTTGTGCTACCTGGTGCCGTTTGTGATATATCGAGGCTTCGGACATACAAACAAATGGAAAACGGAATCCAACATAGAATTATAGTATAGATGCTGTTCACTCCATTCTGACCAACCTATACCCAGTTATGACCAGACAATAAAACTATGAAAGTTTACACTTGTCACGCAATTATGGTCTGACCCACTGTTCGCTCTGACCCACCCCAGACTATATTAAGTATGTATTTTGTCTGTCCTTTCTTCTATGCACATTTATTTTAAATGACCTAATAAAATTAAGGTTTATATTAAGTCATATTAACCATAACTTGAGTGCAATTTCACAGTGCTTGATCTCCTATACTTCTATTGACATTGTACTGTCAATAGATGTATAGGAGATCAAGCACTGTGAAATTGTGAAAGGCTGTCCGGCCTTCCTGCCTTTCACCTGTCTCCCCTACAATCTATCCTAAACGCTGCTGCAGAATCACTCTACTCTTTCCTAAATCAGTCTCCGCGTCTCCCCTCCTGAAATCCATCTCCTGGCTTCCAATCAAATCCCGCATCTCACACTCAATTCTCCTCCTCACTTTTAAAGCTTTACACTCTTCTCCCCCTCCTTACATCTCAGCCCTAATTTCTCGCTATGCACCATCCCGACTCTTGCGTTCTTCTCAAGGATGTCTTCTTTCTACCCCCTTTTTATCTAAAGCCCTCTCCCACCTTAAACCATTCTCACTTTCTGCCCCGCACCTCTGGAATGCCCTTCCCCTCAATACTCGACTAGCACCCTCTCTATCCACCTTTAAGACCCACCTTAAGACACATTTGCTTAAAGAAGCATTTGAATAGCACTGGATAATCCTGGACACATGATACATAAAGCTTGGCCCCCTGCAGACGCACTTACCAGAATTCCCTCCTACTGTCTCTATATGTTCCCCTACCTACCAATTAGATTGTAAGCTCCTTGGAGTAGAGACTCCTCTTCCTTAATGTTACTTTTATGTCTGAAGCACTTATTCCCATGACCTGTTATTTATATTATTTGTTATTTATATGATTACAACATGTATTACTACTGTGAAGCGCTATGTACATTTATGGCGCTATATAAATAAAGGCATACAATACAATACAATACTTCCTGCGTGCACCTTGATTTATTCATTTTATTTCCTACCCAAGCTGAGCAGGAGCCTCTCCTTCTGATTCTAACTCCAGGCTTACATGAATGGATTGGACAAAATGCTTCTACAACAAGTTTGTGGCACTGGTTGAAGGACACAAGGCCACTAAAGAGTTGTTATGGAGCCAGAATGAGGATTGAGGTAACAATAGGAGACGAACTCCAGTCCTGAGAACCCGTACTATGGAAGTGCCTGTTAGGGCTGTAATCGGGAGAGTTCATGAAGAATGACATGAATTTAAAAAGGAGATCAGAAGGTATAAAGAACTTGGGTTTCCCTTGTGTTACAATTGTGGACAGTTTGACCACATTCAGTAGCTACTTAATGTCCCAACAAACCCGAGACTATGTAATGCAAACAGGGGAATCTCATAATTGATTGCAGTTTGATCAACCTTGTGGGAGCATATGAAACATCACACCAATTCATCAGGACTATTAAACTAAATGGCCAGGAAAACACTGCTCTGATTGACTCAGGAAGTGCACTCCACCTGCTTTCAAAAAGGCTGATCAGTCACGATAAACATAAAGTAAATAAGAGAGTTGGAATAACTTGTGTGCATGGGACAGTGAGCTTTTATCCCACGAGCACTGCAATTATTGAAATACAGCAAAATAGAAGAAAAGTTACAGCCGCAGTCTTCTCCCAATTACCCTACCCAGTGTTACTGGGAAGAAACTTCCCAGGCTTTGACAAGCTAGTCCAGACAGAATGCGGGACGAATTATGACCACAATGCAAAGTTATGGATTTCTAATGAGTAAGTCATGTCTACATATTCATGTACTGACCCTAATTTGTACTAGGCGCCTCGGAAAGCCAGAAAAACTAAAGGAAGGAAGTCAATACATTGGGAATCCTGCTAAAAATGAAGACTCAGGAGGAAGCCTCAGTAGGTAAGCAGACTGAATTGAGTGATCAAATCTGCGAGGCAGGGACGAAGCCCCAAGAGTCACAAGCATTATCCGACTCAAATACACAGGACGTGAACCTAGAAGACAATCTGTTTTTGAGAAATTGTGGAACCAGTTTTGGTCATGATCAAGTCAATTACCTTCTACCTCAAACATTTGAATGGAATTAGCAGTAGTAAATGGTGTTCAGTTCGAGGGAAAAGTAAAGGACTGAGACTATTAAGTTTTGAGAAATGATCTGCTATACAGAATAATACCAACAGCAGAGAATAATATACGTAGAACAATTACAGTACTAGTACCTCAAGTACAAAGGAAGACTGTGTTAGATTTGGCACAAAGCCCTTTGTTTGGCAGTCATCTAGGAGTGGACAAAACCCAAGATTGAGTTCTTCAAACATTTTATTGGCCAGGGGTATATGTGGAGGTATGTCATTATTGCTACTCTGGCCCAAAGTGTCAACTAACAGCTTTAAGTCCTTGGATTTTGAAAGAAGAGCCATCGATCTTGTTGGACAACTGGAAAAATCAGTATATATTGGTGGTACCGGACTATGCCGCAAGGTACCCAGAAGCTGTTCAGCAATGTGCAAGGCAATTGTGAAGGAACTACTAATGGTGCTCTCTAGGGTAGGATTACCTACAGAAATAGTCACCGAACAAGGAACCTCCTTTGTATCAAGTCTTATGAAGGAGCTTTGCAGTTTACTTCCAATAAAAACTCTAAAAACTTCAGTCTATGACCCACAAACTGATGGAATAGTTGGGCGCTTCAACCGGACACTTAAAGGAATGCTAAATAGGGTAGTAAGTTGAGATGGGAAAAATTGGGACCTACTTCTACCTTACTTAATGTTTGCTGTGAGAGAGGATCCTCAGGCCTCTACAGGCTTCTCGCCCTTTCAGTTGCTATATGGACACCATCCTAGGGGTAAATTAGATATAGCAAAAGAAATTTAGGAAGAACAGGCAGTGCAAGGAAATCATGTTAGAGCATGTCAATAAGATGATGGACAGGATAGCGCTAGTGACTGCTATAGTTTAATAGCGTATTGAGAGGGCTCAAGAAAACCAATGAACGTACTACAATCAAAATTCCAAAATACGGAAGTTCAACCCGGTAGATTGCAGTACCTACTGCTGAGAGCAAACTCCTTGCAAGATGGGAAGGACCTTATGAGATCATTGAGGCAGTAGGGGAAACTACTTACAAGATTAGACAACCTGATCACCTCAAGCATGTACAAGTATACCATCTAAACTTGTTGAAGCCATGACATGACGGGAAGCCTATATGGTCATATAGGTGCTAATACCAAGGCTGTCAGATCATCAGACCAGGTTTTCATCTCACCAGAGCTGACATCTGAATAAAATGTTGAGGTCACCAAAATGATAGAACGGAATACTTATGCCTCTCTCCGACACCCGGACGTACCACAACGATATACCATGATATCGTCACTAAACCTGGAATTTCACTTAAAATAAAACTATACACCATTCTCAAAGCAAAAAGAATGGAAGTAAGGGCAGAAGTAAAAAAAAGTAAAGTAAAAAAAAGCTGGCGTTAGGAGTGATTGAGGAATCCCACAGTGAGTGGTGCAGTCCCATAGTTATGGCTCTAAAACTTGATTTTACAGTTAGCTTCTGCAACAATTTCAGGAAGTAAAGAAGCAGCGGCCGTTATCCAACCATTTATCGGGTTGAATCACGCACTATAGTGCGTGGTGGTCCGAGATAGTCCACTGCAGACTAAATGGCCCATCGGATTAACACAGCAGGTGTCCCTGTAAGAGACGCGCAGTAAGAGATAGGCTGAATCAGTCACTCTACCTGCGCGCCTCTAACAGGCGATCGTGGGGGGTTTATTTCAACTTTAACACTACGGTATTGTAGCAGGGGGTCTCCGGAGTTGAACTGCATTGATTTCAGGTCCAGGCACCCCCTACATCCCGAGATACAGGCCCCGTTACTGCACATCTCTTACAGACAGGTAGACCCTTGTAAGATTAACACAGCAGGGACACCTGCTGTGTTAATCCGATGGGCCATTAGTCTGTTGCGGCAAAACTAGCGAGGATCATGGGCAGATCTCGAAAAAACAATTTGAAAATGGTCGGAATACTGCCGCTATAACTCAGTTTGATGCTTACCCGATCCCTGCGGTAGATCAATTGATAGATCAACTAGAGAAAGAAAGAAAAAATATCTACTCCTTTATCTGAGCAAAGGTTATTGGCAGATACTACTTTCTAACTTCTCAAAAACGAAAACTACTTTTGTCACTGCTGATGGGTTGTTTCAACATAGTCTATGTGGAGCACCTGCAACTTCTCAGAGGCTTATGGGCAAGATTCTCATGCCCAATATGCATCTGTATATCTGGATGATATAGTGATCCATACTATGAATTGGGAGATACGCCTAATGAGAGTGGAAGCAGTGTTAGAGATGCTGAGATAAGCATGTATTACAGCCGATCTGTCTACAGTAAGTGTGCAAATAGGATGGCTGAAATCAAGTACTTGGGGTAAATTTTAGGGAGAGGTCTGGTGAAACCTCAAATATAATAGAGGCAATGCAGAACTGTCTCTGAGTTTAAAAATAAACAGCATTCCTGGGTAAGATAGCAGGTTTATACCCTATTTTGCCACAAGGGCAGCCCTATTGACTGACCTAACTATGGCAAGACCCCCAGAAAGAGTACAATGGAATAAAAGCAGGAAGCTGTACATACAGATTTGAAAAATGCTCTTTGCCTGGATCCAATTTTGGTTGCCCCTGACTTTAATTTATTTTGCAAACAGATAAATCTGAAGTAGCTTTGGGTGCTGTGCTGTCACAAATAGTGGGGAACTAGGAACATCCCATTCTATATCCAGTAGGACATTATTTCCCAAAGAACAGACGTGTTCTATAATGGAAACAAAATGCTTTGCAATAAAATTGGCAATGAAGTCCTTGAAGAATTACTTACTAGGTGTGATAGTGATCGTCTCCAATCAGGAAGCAGACCCGCAACGCTGAGGTAGGAATGCCAATTAATTGACCAGAGCCCAGGGACAGAGTCATGTTAGAGTATCCGTGGTCGGTAAGCAGGCAAAGGGTCAGGGCAGGCGGCAGTGGTGCAGAATCCAGGCAGCAGGCAGGGAGGTCGGGGTCACAGGGTCAGCAACAGGTATTCCAAATGAACAGGGAAGCCACAGGGATATGCAAGCCACAGTAACAGACTAGCCTCTGGAACAGGGAAGCCACAGGGATAGGCAAGTCACAGCAAAAGGCTGGCCTCTGGAACAGGGAAGCCACAGGTAAAGGCAAGCCACAGCGACTGACGAGCCACACGGAAGGCTCAGGAACTAGAAGGATCAGGAACTAGAAGGATCAGGAACTAGAGCCCAGGGTGGCCAGGAACAAAGGGAAACATATACAATGATCAGGCAGGGGTTGTAAGTAACTGGCTGCTATTTAAGCCCTTGAACAGGTGCAGCCAATATAGCAGGCTGCCAGTAATAAAAATTACCACAGCAGCCAGGTAAGGGTGGGTTCCAGCCAAAGCCTGGACTGGAACCCTTACACTAGGTGAACAGTTTAAACCTGTGTCAGACCATGACCCGTAGAAATGGATGCATCAAAATAGGGAGAAAAACTCGATAGTCACAACGTGGTTCCTAAGGCCTCGGTCCCGCTGCGCTCGTTGGCGCGGGCGGCGGGTCGCGAGTTCCCCACCAGCAGGGGAATCCTCGCGAGCCGGTCCCCGGTCCCCCCTGGCTGCACAGAGCACTACACGCTGTAGCGCGTCAGCCGCTGGAGACACCAGAGAATGGTGTTTTCTAGCTTTGACGCGTGACGTGTGTGGCTGTGAGCCAATGGGGAGGGGAGGCTGCGGGAGGAGGAGAGGCTTCGTGGAGCGGGGAGGAGTGTGGAGTGAAAGCAGGTGAGTGCCTTTCTCTGTGTGTGTGTCTGAGTGCGTGAGTGCCTGTCTGTGTGTGTATGTGTGTGCCCGAGTGCCTGCCTCTGTCTGTGTGTGTGTGTGTATGAGTGCGTGAGTGCCTGCCTGTGTGTGCGCGCGTGTGTATGTGTATGAGTGCGTGAGTGCCTGCCTGTGTGTGTGCGCGCGCGTGTATGAATGAGTGCCTGCCTGTGTGTGTGTGTGCGCGTGTATGAATGAGTGCCTGTGTGTGTGTGTGTGTGTATGTGTATGAGTGCCTGCGTGTGTGTGTTTAAACTTACCTTCCAGCTCCAGCCCGAGTCCGTGGAGGGAGGGGGGGGAGAGTAGCGGGTCCCTCCGCTCAAGCCACGCCCCCCTCCCTGTCAAACCGCCCACCTCCCGATCAAACCTCCCACCTCCCGCCCACCTCCCGCTCCGGCTCCCGCTCCCTACAGACCGCAGATCGCGGTCTGTGTATCTCAGCGCACCGCCTGTCAGCAGCGCAGGTGCGCTGACTCTGGGAGCGGGGCCTTAGCCTAACATTGCAACCTTAAAAATACACTATTAAACACAGAGCTGGGATTAAGCATTCTGGCTAATTGACTGGACCTGAGGTTGAGTCAGGCTCTGTTTAGAAGACCTGCTTTTTCACAAGGCAGTGGTAGACCAGGGAAACAAAACTGTAGGCTGGGAGTAAGCTGTTGTCAACAGGAATAAGAAGCCTGTGCACAGAACTCCAGTGAACTGGATCATTTTGAAAATAGGAACTGAGGTCCTTGTTCAGTTAAACACTGAGCTGGGGAGTAGTAACCAGCAAATAGGTAGAGTTCCAGTAGGAGCTAGGCTTTTATTTTGTGTTTTTTGTTTATTCAGTTAAAGAGCCAACAACCCATTTCTGTCAACTAAGGACAGGAACCCTGAACATTAAATAAACCTAAGGAAATGCTACATACTCAGCCTTCATTGATTCCTTTATGCCTGAGAGATGTTCAGAGCACTGACAAGGAGGGTGCCTTGTCACACAGAGAAGCAAACCTAGTGCAACCTCTGCTTGATTCACTAAATACAATAAAACATTTCTTGGTTTGGTTCTTAAGATTCTTGTACGCTGCTGTTCTTTTTTTTTTTCAGCAAGCTATCACCGGATTTTTTTTTAGAGAGTTCTACGTTTCTTCTTTTAGTGCCCTTAATTCAAACATTGTATCTCCATTAAATAAGAGCATGTGACGTATTAATGATGATATATATAGGTAATGCAGATTTGTTGTAGGCTTTGATACCCATTATCGATCCACTATAGAGTTCTTCATAGATTATAGTATATAGAGTATTTAAAACTTTGCGGTGCATCTATTATTGAAGTGTACTGTATGACAACAAAAAATTATCTACACTTCTTGGACTACATAGAGTAGGTCTACTGCTGTTATACAGGTGTGTTTGCTGTTTGTTACAATTATGCATTGATGAAGATTCCTTATGGATCTAAACCTCGTTTTTACCAATAAATGTTACTTTTTATTTGCGATCGTAGGTTGTGTGCGTTTGTTGCTATATGAGCTAATTGTTTACTTTGTTTTCACATTTAGTGGGTTTAAGTACTGAACAATTTCACCGGTCGAAGGGGTGCTGATCCCAAAAACTTTGTGCTTCTACTGTATGTTTTCTGCAGAATAAATAAGGATCAAATGACATACATTTGAGTAACAGATTTATTGTGAGTGGTAAGGATAAACATTGTATTGGGGTATAAATATTGGCAAAGACAAAGAACCTTGCGGTTTGGGGTTTCCAGAATGACCCGTTCAGATAAATCAACTAGTCTTAAAAGCAATGTATTGTGCTTTAATGACAAAAACTTCCAAATCCCAATTTTCAGTAAGCTTGTCATCCCTAATTGTAAAAAAATGAATAAATGCAGGCGCAATGTGGCATATCATAGAACTCAACTGAGTAGGGTGTATGAGAGTTGTCTGAAGGCTTTGTTTTCTGAATTCATAGAGATATTGCTACCCTATGCCATTATTGAAGCAAACACGAGCACGTACACCTGGAATTCTGCCAACCACAGATGTTACATATGTGCTTTAGGTTTTGGAACTGTACATTGATATCAAAAGAATAAATCCTCAGAACAAAATTGTAAATAACCATTAAAATCACTCACTAGGAATCTTTCCACCACACCAGGATTATCACATGAAATATGTTGAAGCTCTGCGTAATTGTATTCTGTAATGCAAATTCAGGTCCCCTGCTGTATCAAACATGTAAATTGACTTGGTTAAAGAGGGACAAAATACACCCTTTAAACACCATACACCGAGACCAGAACACATTTTAAGTAACATTTTATCTGTAGAATAATGGGTAAACTACTGTGAAGTGTAGTAGCATGTTAAACTTTACCCCTATTTAAGCCTTTGATTTTGGTAGGTTAGTTAATTCAAATAAAATTTGTGAAGTTGAGCACTTTCAAGAAAAGGCATAGGAGAACCTAATTTAACCTAGAGTGTCTCTTTTATTCTTCTTTTATTCATTTGAAGTGCCCTATCAGCTTGAACTGACCAACTTCAGTCATTTTTGCCCTTTTATTTTTTTCTCTAATGTAAACTGAACATTCCCTGCTGTTCGTGATATTTTAGAGTTTAGCATCATTTAATGAGCAGGTATCATTAAACTTAAAAGGTCCTTCTCTCTGTATATCTCTGATTAGCCTGTAAAGGAACCAAAGAGTTTTTATAATTTATCCTTGCTTCCTTGTTATATTCTAATGTTAGACCCTTTTTGGATTCAGCGTTCCAAGAAACAGAAATTATTATTCTGATGTATCTGCAATATAAAGCTGCTTAAGTAAATAATTGGTAGATACGACCAATTTTCTGCAATGTACGTTTTATGTATGGCTCTTCAGCATTTAAAAATAAGTTTTAAGTTGTAACAAAAATGCATTCCTTATCTCTTTTCTCTATTCATAGTTACGTCTGATAGAGGACCACTTTTTGGTGCTCCATTTATATGTATTCAGTGACTAAAAATACAAGCACCGTAGAGTGTAAAGGATCAAAGATGTCATAGATTGTTATTAAATATAACTACAATATGTATTATACGTTTTTCTCTGTCGTGCTCTCACTACATACAGTATATATACATATATAGACAGTGTTCCACAAATCCATTAAAATACAGGCCGGTGGCGACTTGATTTGACCCCGTGGCGACCTCCTCATGGCCGACACCAAGCAGGGCAGGACTAGGTGGCGAGTAGATTTTTTTGGTTCGGCGAGTAGATTTTTGGGTGATTTGTCAACCACTGTATATAGATATAGCTATACAGATGTAGCAAGTGTTATTGCACGCGCTTGTGCGACAAGGAGTCAGCCCCGCCTACTTTTTGCACTCTGCCATCTGAGTTGAATGTTGGCTTCTCCCGCTGGTGCGTTATGTATGTTCCTGTTGTAACGCGCCAGTGTGAGTAATAGTGGCTGAGACAGCAGTATATTTATGTGTATATGCTGATATATATCTGACTTAAATTTTTTTGTAGAAGATGTCAGTATGTAACGAAAGTTGAATAAAAAGGGCTGGGGTGTTGTGTTGAGTATCTTTAGAATCAATGACAATCCACAGGTGTTAAGGAGAATAATTGATTATTTTTTATTAGGGTGAGAAATTATTTGCTAAAAAACAGGAGGTCTGGATGAACTAAAGATTGCTATTGCAAAATAGCAGGAGAAAAAGGTTAAGGGCTAGATTCACTAGAGGTCGATATTGAAAGAAATTGGTGATACCCCAATTTTTATCAGTGACCTATTGACGAAAGTAATATTGCCACGCAGAGATAAGAAACTTTTTACCGGTCCAAATCCATTTCCCGGAATTCTGTGTATTGTTTATACCAAATTGGTTGCTCACACTGCTGGAGCTGCTGCCTAGAAAAGTAGTGGTTGTGTTTTCTAGTCCTATTGGGTCATACACCATTCCAGTCATTAGGTTGGTGCTTTAGGCTTAACAACTCTATATACAGTAGTTGGTAAGGGAATCCTTTTCGGAAGTGTGAGATGTGACTCATTTAAATATACTTTGGTAGTGCTTTCTCAATGCAGGATGAGAGAGAGAGAGAGAGAGAGATTTTACTAAAGTCCCAAGTGACTCATATACCTCCCCAGACATTGCTAGCAAAGCCAGAGCTCCATCTCTCTCTCCCTTTCCTTATCTTTATTGGCTCTCTGCTAACACAGTGGGAGGCCATTAAGAAATTTCACTTGTATTCAATTTACTATAAGCAGCCAAACACTTGCTATGAGCATCGTTAAATTTATTTAGGGAACTCAACTAGATTATTTAATTCTTTACAAAAAGTTGCTCTCTAGCCAGCTACATGGAATTTTACCTTTTATATCAAACCCCCAAAGTGGCATTTAAACACATCCTATTTTTTCATGCTGCTGGTGACTGAAGAAATGTGGTTAATAAAAATTCTTCTTATTTAAAGCAGATATTTTAGCCAACGAAATGTACTCCACCGCAAACCTTGCCGAATTTGTTGAAACCATCAAAAGGAATGGCTTTAAATACATTTGCTATGTCTAGTCTTAAAATGTGCATAATTTAAAGTCAAGTTCTTCCGAAGGCAGAAGTAAATTAATGACGGTGGCATGTTTATTAGGCTAATAGACAAGTATAAGTGTTTTTGAAATATTTCTTTGGAACTTCTAATGCTTTAGTGTGTTTTTACCATCTTTACCACTTTTCTGATACTTTTCAATAAACAGGCAAATTGTTAAGCAATGCTCTTGTTCCTTAGTGGTTTTGTTTAACCTAATCAGGCTGTCATCATTAGTCAGACGTAGCAAGAAAGGGGAAAAAAATTCTTCAAATTACCCCAATAATAAATAAGTAGAGGTTTTATTTATAGGGTGATTGATTCTTCCTAAGAAAACTGATTACATTGTTTTAAAATGGTTTTACAATCTTTGTTTTAGCCTGATGTGTTGAATTGCACTTTTAACTAATCCCTAATTCATTATATTACTCTAAATGACCACTTCCCAAATCATAAGGTGACTCGATAGCTCACGGATGGGCAATTCGAGTTCTCAAGGGGGCCCAACCGGTCAGGTTTTAAGGATATTCCTGCTTTAGCACAGGTTGCTCAATGAGTGGTCCAGTCGAAGACTGAGCCACTCATTGAGCCACCTGTGCTGAAGCAGGGATATATATATATATATATTATATATATATATATATATATATATATATATATATATATATATATATATATATATATATATATATATATATATATACAGTAGCCATTAGGATACCCGTTAAGTCCATAATGGAGCTTTGTGAGTCTGGCCCATATAAGTGAATGGAGTTAAGGTGTGCTAAAGCTTAGCACACTTTAGGGAATCTGGGCCTTAGTGTGACAAAATAAGATCCAGATTTACAGTAATTTGACATAAGAAAAAGCTAAAACTTTGCTAATACTTTGCAACAAAAATCTAAAACAACTTTACACGTGTAACCCTCTCTACCCGGCTCTAAAGGAGGTCAAATCAGATTGAATATAGACATTGGCAGTGGTCAGTCTCTCAGTCCTTTACAGGGTGCTGGGTAAGTGCAGGCTGGGCATGGATGTTTGAATATAACAGGGATGGGTGCCAGGTACTTTTATACACAAAAAAGTGCTTTATTTGACAGTCGTCAATAATGCTTCATAGACATTGACCTGGTTACTTGAAAGAAACTCAAGGCAAACAATATAATTCTGGACTACATTCCCTGGTAGCTCTCAGTTCTACGCCGGGGAGATACTTAAACTTGTTACCCATAGTAAAGGATACATTGGCAGTCTCTTTCATGGGATTAGTAACACTCCACCACTTGTCGTGTGGACCTTTAATTCTGGAATAAACTTTAGGCTCCTGATTTAGAAAACCCACTACTGTGTATTGCATACTTTCTCAATACTTATTTGATCAAGTATGCACAAGGAACCTTCCAGTGTGGCCGGTCCCAACATACTCCAGAGTTACTATGCCAATAACTGCTTAGCAAAAACATGCTTCCTCCTTTTCAATAGCAAGAACAATTAAGGGCCTTTACTACTGGTGCTTACCCTCTATACTCCCTACAGTGACAATACGGGTCACAAGACATACAAGCGAGTGGCAATTCCTTCTGAATAGTCCTCCTACATCACATGATTAGGGGGAGTAAACTGAGTGAGCCCACACAGTTAACCATTAAGGCCATTAACCCTTTTACTGAAATTATAGTCCCCAACAAGGGGGCTACACACACATGCACATTCACTCCACTCACCCACTTTAAACTACATATATCTCATTTGAATATTTATGCAGATTTTTTTCCTGTTGACGAGTCCTCAGAAAAAAACTGTTTTTCTATCTTTTTGAAAATTTCCAAGTAAAGACAAAATCAAGTCTCTATTAAAGCCTTATTGTGCCACCTCTTATTGTGCTAAATAAACTTTAAATATGGTCCATAAAGTTATCAAGCAGTAAAAGGTTAAGAATGTGCATTGCATACATACTGTTGTACAAATGTGTAGTTTTTGCAAAACAAAAATGATATGCTAATTGTCTATAACAGATATTAGTACAATTTGTTTTTTTAAACTGTATGTTTGTAGAAACGTTGCCTTATTTTAGCCAACTTCCTCTCTGTACTTATGAAACATTGACGTTATTTACATTCTTGTGCTTTTAAACACAAAAGGTAAAAGTTTTAAAATTAGAATTTTTAAAGCCTTGCGCACAGTAAATTTGGTCAATATTGGCAAGCCAGGAAAAAAAAACAAAAGCATTTTTATTGCTTGTTTTGTTGTAAAATACATACTAAATACCCTGCAACTTGTTAATAGTTGCATCTTTGTTATTGATAGGCCAATAACAAAGTGATTAGTTGTTTTCCTTCATTCGATTAATCCAATCAACCCTTAAACAAAGTTTTTCTTAAGTTAAGATTTCTTTTAGAGATGGGCATGTGTGTTAAATCAGAACCTAGATAGAGGATGAGACACGCACTCAGTAACAATGGTAATAGAGGTGGGGTACTTAGCTGCCGGTGCGCTGGTCCTGGGGAGCTCCTGAAGTCCCAAAATGTTCCAGTACAATGAAGAAGCAGGCACACGGTCTTAATCAAAGGAGGTTTAACATGCCATAGAGACCAATGATTCGGCAGTCTAATACTGCCTTTCTCAAGGTGAAGGCTACCAAACTAGGAAACAGTCAAAATATATACCACCCCCCTGATACTCACCCCTCCCTGTTCAGTCGCATTACCACGACGCTGACGCCCACGTGATGATGTCAGAGCGTCCGCGTGGCGCCCCGTGGTGACGTCAGGCGTCTAGGTCTGAATCCCTGGCAGTACAGCATAGAGCTGCCTTGGAAGACTACAGCCACAGCCACACCTCTCCCCAGGATGAGTCAGTAGCACCTAGACAAGGCACTCCGGATAGGGAGGCGTCAGCGTCGTGGTAATGCGACTGAACAGGGAGGGGTGAGTATCAGGGGGGTGGTATATATTTTGACTGTTTCCTAGTGTTTGGTAGCCTTCACCTTGAGAAAGGCAGTATTAGACTGCCGAAACGTTGGTCTCTATGGCATATTAAACCTCCTTTGATTAAGACCGTGTGCCTGCTTCTTCATTGTACTTAAATCAGAACCTACCAGAACCTTACATTCCAAGACCAAATACAAAATCCTTAAGATATTTAGAACCAAAAACCCCAAATTAATTAGAACCAAAAAGCAAAACAAAACCAGAACATTAATGCAAGTGCCCATCTCTAGATTTTTCTCATTATTAGTCTTATTCTAGTAGCTCCGATGCTGTAATTGCCAAACCGCACAGTTTGGTATGTTCACAATAAGCGGAATGAAATGTTTAGGGGAAAAAATGGTATTCTCTATGGCAAATAACTTCTTCGAAATCACTTTCGATTGTACTTGCTTTAGAAGCGGAATGACCTGAGGTGATGCTAACTCCGTCCCCAGTCATACTTATGGGTTTTGCTCTCTCAACTGAACCCATATTTCATGCTCTGGATGCAATACCAATCTCGCCTGTTTGCATGACTGAGCTACAAGAGTAGCAGTTGTGGGCCAAAAATGTGAGTTTGAGGCTTTTTTGACAAACCGATCGAATTGTCAGAGCGAGAGTGAAACCGCTTCTAAGAAACACTTTTAGACACAGTATTTACATGCAATAAGGGCTTACAGAATAGCAAAGCTTGCCAATCCGCTTCTAAAGTGCATTTTAGAAATGGTTTGTCACACTTCGGAGCTATTAGAGTAGGCCCTATAGCTTTTAAAATTATTTTCCAGTTATATATTTTTTTGGTTTCAAAATTGATTTTAAGATTTTCTACTAATTTTAAACATTTTGTAGGCGTTGTTATGCTAACTTTTACAATTTGATCTTATGTCTATGTCTGGGCTGGAAAGCAATTCATTCCTTTTTTATTGTATAAAGCAAAAATGTCCAATAGATAAGAATGGTGTGAAATGGCTACTGTACTCACATGGGAGAGGTCCAGTGTCAGCAAACTGAGATGTGACTTCATACTACAACAATATGAATAAATGAACAAGAAGGATGCTAAAGACTACACTACCCTGGTTGAGATAAAACAATCATATACTAAAGCTACAGTCAAGTACACCAAGAAATAAAGATAAAAGCATGTAAGTCACGTCATATTAAGTACTTTCAAAAATAAAAAAGCAGCATCCAACGTTTCAGTGCATGCAAGCACCTTCATCAGGGATACATAATATGAGAATACATACCAATATTTATACCAGTCAAGATCCACCACCCGCCTCCCTCCGGACATCATGGCCTGACCTCCGACATTTGGAGTTACCGGTTTGATGCTTTCCAGGTGCTGTAAAAGGCAGACAAATAAACAGCACTAACATCTGTGGCAAGCCCATGGAGCTGAAGAAGGCTTCTAAGGTAGACCATACTCAATGGGAGCACTGTATGTTATGTTGGAATTTGCAGCAAGAGTCTGAAGGAGTAACTCAATATGAGGACATTACCTTTTATGTGGGTGAACCTGGTTCAAACCCTTGTGGCAGCTCACTCTGTGAACTTGGGCAAGTCACTGTATCTCTCTCTATCTCTCATTTAGATTACAAGTTATTTGGAAAAATGACCCATTACTCTTATGTCAAACTGTTATGTATAGTTTCCTGTATACAAATCAGGATTGCAGAGAGAGTGCGTTTGAGGATCCCTATACAGTATAAAGGTGCTAATTTAGCCATCAAGCAGCAGATTGGGTATTCCTGTTCAGGGACGTCCCTAATATATTAATGAATCCACCCATTATTAAGACCTATCAACATCAATTTACGGTGGCACCACAATATATCTTGTAGTTGAAGCCATCAAGCAGCAGATATAACAAAAAGGACAGCAAGACACTATCAATATTCTGCATGACCAGCTACTTGTACAGAAAACACTCCCACCTCAGTTTTTTTTTCTCTATAAAATGGCAGCAGGAATAATTGCCAGGTAGTTTTAGCCCCATATATAGCTGGAGTGTATCATAAGTATGCTGTACGATGTGATACCAGTGTATGATCAACCCTGTTCCACACTGTAAGCTGCCCCATACCCATGTCGATATGAGGGCAGTTTCACCAACTGGGAATTTCATCCTTGCCAATGGCCCTACTTACTGTATACTCATATGCCCAATCATGGCTATAACCGGAGGTATATTTTACTATCAATAAAGTGAATAAACTAGGAGAGGGCTGTTCTTCTATGCAGTGCCTACAGCAAAACGTGTGTATAGTAAAGGGCACCCCTTTAAGAAGTTTGTGACTGATCAAGGTTGACACAAAGGTTATTTGTTATTTGTTCATTTGCATTAAAAATGAGCACTTCTTTATTTACATACAGTATGCAGAATATTTGTAGATAGTTAGTTGGTATCAGTATACTCTTTGGCAAAGGTTCCTGTCTCGGCAATTTTTTTTGCCAACTGTGAATGTCCAGAATTCACCAATTTGCAAACTTGTGTGAATGCTGTATTTATACTCCAAACAAATGCACCCAGTCTAATGCGCAAGAGAAACACATATGGTACCTTTTTAATATACTAATTAAAGTGATCGCTTAAAAATGAGACCTTTTGCAGATCTGATGTTCATCCATAATTAAGCAGTTTTACCATCAGTGTAGGACCACTATACAGGCATACCCCGCATTAACGTACGCAATGGGACCGGAGCATGTATGTAAAGCGAAAATGTACTTAAAGTGAAGCACTCCCTTTTTCCCACTTATCGATGCACGTACTGTACTGCAATCGTCATATACGTGCATAACTGATGTAAATAAGGCATTTCTAACAGGCTCTATAGTCTCCCCGCTTGCGCACAGCTTCGGTACAGGTAGGGAGCCGGTATTGCTGTTCAGGACGTGCTGACAGGCGCATGCGTGAACTGCCGTTTGCCTATTGGGCGACATGTACTTACTCGCGAGTGTACTTAAAGTGAGTGTCCTTAAAGCGGGGTATGCCTGTATACTATCTTGTACAGTAGTTGAAGCAAGTTGCCTCTTATATTGAAGCCCTTGCTAAATAGCGCCATCTTAACATTCACAGCAAGGGGCATCAAATACTTTTTTTCTGTTTTCCTTAAAAAAATATGTGCTCATTGACACAGAAGCAGATGTACTGTACTGCACAAGACCAGTAGGGGGAGCTTGATTCATTCAGCTCTCCAGTTGAGATCATGTAGCTCCTCACTCGTTGGCCATGCCTAACCAACCAAGAGATAAAAGGTGAAGAGCTGCTTCTCATTTGACTACATTCCTCCTATTGTAGCAGTGTGCAGGTGTAGGTGTCTATGAGGCTGTGTGTACAGATTATGTACATATGTCCTTGTGTGGATGTGTTATAATAATAATAACATGTTCTTGTATAGTGCTGCTAGTTTTACATTGCGCTTTACAGAGACATTTTTCAGGAACAGGTCTCTACCCCGTGGAGCTTACAATCTATGTTTTTGGTGCCTGAAGCACAGGGAGATAAAGTGACTTGCCCAAGATTACAAGGAGTTGACGTTGGGAATTGAACCGGGTTCCCCTGCTTCAAACATAGTGCCAGTCAGAGTTGTTACTCGCTGGGCCGCTCCTTCCTTATCAGTTTGTGAGAATTTGTGAGAATTTGTGTTATCACTTAGTTTATCATCGTTTATATTGATTTCATCTTTGTGTTTCTTTGTGTGTCAGTGTGTTTGTAACCATATGTATATGTTGTACATGTATTTGTATGGTGGGTGTAGCTGTGCGTGAATGCATGTGAGTGTTTATCTAGGTATGTGAATCATTGAGTGTCTCAGTATCTGTTTGCATATCAGCATGTTTCTCTATGCGTGCAGAGTATATATGTTAGTGTATCTGTATCCAATTAGATTGTAAGCTCCTAGGAGCAGGGACTCCTCTTCCTAAATGTTACTTTTATGTTTGAAGCACTTCTTCCCATGACCTGTTATTTGTATTATTTGTTATTTATATGATTGTCACGTGTACAGGAGGGCCCTGGGCATGTGGCGGGTTCCGTTCTAAAGACTCGCCACAAAGTGAAAATTGGCGGAAAGCGGAACTGGTGATTTTCGGCGTGTGCGTATGCTCAAACCGGCACTTCCCCCTTCTGCGCGTGCGCACCCTTGGCAACCACCCATTCTGTGAATGCGCACCCTCGGCAACCACCCATTCTGCGCATGCGTGACCTCAAACTTCCCCGTTCTGCGCATGCACAGACATGGCGGCCCCCTTCTTGGTACCACCATATCGGCGGATTGCCAGAAAGCGGGGCGCCGAGAAGCGGGGCCTTGATTTATTATTACTGTGAAGCGCTATGTACATTAATGGCGCTATATAAATAAAAACATACATACATACATCTGTATGCAACATATATATTGTATCAGCATGTCTGTATATTTATCATTTTTACTGTTGTGTACAGTCTCTCAGTGTGTGTTAGGTAAGTGGTGAGGTAGAGCTAGGGTTTCCAGGTGGCTTCTCCAAAAATACTGGATATAATGGTAAAAGGTGTGACATGCTTGAGACACACAGACAACTCTCTCACCTCTCAACGCTTCATGCTGTTTCCTCCTCTTCTTGGCCCCACCCCCAGGCTCCGGACACCAACTTCTGATTGCCTGTTGCTGGGTAATGCAGCCAATCAGGATGGAGGAAGCTGCCCAGCCCCCATAGCAACAGCCCTGATCTCTCCCCACACAGGGAAATACCGCGGCCGCCCCAGGTGATCAGGTCACTATGTCCAGAGAGGTAATACCGGACACATACAATTAAATACTGGACAGAGTGTCTAAATACAGACAGTCCGGTTCAATACTGGACACCTGACAACCCTAGCGCAGAGGTAGTAGAACAGAGGCTCAACTCTTGTCTTTTTTAAAAGGCACCAATGTTTTTTTTTACTCCATGTAAAAAGAACCTGCAATGTGATAAATGTATAGAAGTTCACTTTTTTTTTTTCTTATTGCAGAATATTTATTTTAGTAGGCCAACTGGTAAAGAGCTAACCATTTTCCTATGGCAGCAGAGGGATTGATCAGGGTTCTGTGGGGGAATCCCTGCATATGTAACTTGTTTTGCAATTCTAGATTTTCATGGCATTGTAGGAAATGGTATGTTTAAAAAATAAATAAATTATATTATGGATATAATTGTGACTAGATTAATGCATGCAATATTTCAGCGCTTACATTAGGTAGTTTAAGATAGCCTGCATGTGAGTTCATGTGTGAGTAAACATAATTAGAAAAGTCGCACCTTTCCGGAAACGTGATTCAGGCAGGCCAGATAAATGAACATTGTTCATGTCGTTAGCCTAAATCAAGAAAATTAAAAAAATAAAAAAGATGTGCCCTGCCTGACATCCCTTAAAATGGTGCAACATGATCTTTCCCCTGTTCTTATCAACAATTAAAACCATAGAGTGTGTTTTCATTCTATCGCATTCACTTATTTGTTGCGACAGAATGTTGCTAAGCTTTTTTCTGGCTGCCCTTATCTTTGGAGCTTGCAGCCAAACCAGTGCTCACCAGGCTTCCTCTCTCCCTCTCTTACTAAACTGTTATCCAACTTTTCAGAGACGTGTTTCAGTAACCCGGAAAACTCTAAGGACGAATCACCTTTTCTCAACATACAGCAAAATGTGTTATTAAACGTTAAAAAAAAGTGTATTCTCCACACAGTAGCTCACAGTTTTGACTATGTGCTCTCCCTGGGTGACAGCATTTATTTCCAGCAGGATATGATACTCTCACATAGGGTACTTGACTTTAGTCTATGTTCACACCAGGCTTTAAAAAGTTTAAACTCTCGCTGGCTTTTTCAGTCATTAATCATTTTCAAGACTGATCTATTGCATTCAGTTTTTGTTACATTTGAAAGGCTGTCATCTCCCACTCCTACTCTCACTTCTACAATCTGTATCGGTTTCCGTCTTTCTGTACATATGCAGATTGGATTTATTTGACTATATTTGTGTACCCATGCCACCTATGGCTACTAACCTGCCCTAATCCTGGCAGTAAGCCCTGGTAAAGCAGGCCTGACAGTAGTCAATATGGGGGTTCCCCACTCACTGGTGCTGCACTTGAGTGACAGGGGGAGTCGGTGACATCAGGCCTGACCATGTCCAATCACGGGACAGACCTGATGCCCTCTTCCTAGCTGTACTTAAGGGCGGTGCCACCCCAAATTTAGCAGTGCCTCTACCCCCTTGAGAGAGGCAGGTCACACAGCCAAGAGCCAAGGTCTTCTCTGGTCCTCTTCCCTTCGAGGTAGAGTGAGTGTGGACCATACCTCTGCCCATGCTAGAGGGGCAGGGAAGAGCTGGGACTGCTGTGGGTGCCCTTGGCCTGTAGTGAAGGTTCAGGGACCATCCTTCAGTGGGTAGCTGAGAGTGGAGCTGCATTGGGCAGAAGATTGCTGTGTACTGCATGTGCTGTACTGACAATAAACCGTTCCTGTTGTTATACCTCCGGCCTGGTGTGTGATCTTACTGGGGGGACAGGTTATCGGTTCTACTGTGGGAGATCATCTTCAGTTCCCTGGAGACTACGGCTGATGGAGGTGCTACACTGCTAAAGATATGTAGGGTATGAACCCCAGAAGCCTTTTCCTGTGTCCACACTACCATCGGCGGACGACTCAGTCCTCCTGTTACCAGCAGGTATCATACACCACACGACAAGTAATGGCAAAATCTCCGGTAGGGTGGGGGGAAACACCGTTATATATGCAGTGGCGATTTTGTGCCTATGTCAGACATGGTGCCATTGCCATTATGAATATTGGTTTTGTCTTCACTAATGTGCCAGCTAACCTATTCTAATGCTCCTGTAGCTGTTTAAACCTAAGCTATTTGTGTTAAAAGTAACCATTGAGAGAAGGAGCATTCCTGGTGCTCCTTGTGACATTGGACAAGTCACTTTATTTATCTACATGTGCCACCAAAATCATAGATTGTAAGCTCATCTGGGCAGGGACTGTCTGTAAAAATGTATATGTGCTGTGTACCACGCATTATACTGTAATTGTGAAGCGCTTTGAGTCCCATTGGAAGTGCTGTATGAAATAAAGTTATTATTGTGTAACCCTGTTTCCCCCTCCACCCCCCCAATCTCATATAGGATCTCTCATGGGGAAACCTGTGCTGGTTACTCATGGTAGTGTGGTACATACCTGCTGATAAACAGTGGCCCTGAGTCTCCCATCTGGTTGTATAGGGGAGGTCAGGACAGGCTTCTGGGGCTTTGCCCGAATCGTACTCACGGTGACAGTGCCTCCATCTCTTGCAGCCCCCAGAGATGTGGGGAGAAATCTCTGCAGGAGAACTTATCTCTTCTCCTCCATGATAGATTTCAGTCTCAGGCAAGGAGTGTGTGAAAACAGGTGTTCTTTATTCTTGTTACTCTCTCTCTCTCTCACACACCAATCAAAAGCAGCGTTCAGCCTACACTGCAATCAATTCTCAGCAGCAGGGTCTTCACCCTTAGGATGTCCCTGGACCTACACCTGGCCACTGGCCACCAGAAGCAGTCCTTGCTCTTCCCTTACCCTCTGGTAGGGTAAGGGGAATAGTCTTCCACCGCTCCCCGCAGGGAGGGCCTCAGTAAGCAGAGCCCTGCAATACTGGGTTGGATAGACTAGCCTCTCTCAGTGGTAGAGGTAACTGGCTAAATTGAGGAAGTGCAGCTCCTTAAGTCAGTTCCAGTAAGAACCAGCCCCTTTTCCCTGATTGGACACCAGGCCTGATTGCACTACCTTCTCTGACTCACTGAGCTGCAAGTGTGGGGAAAACCCATGATTACTCCTGGCAAACCTACCCTTACTAGGGATTACTGCCAGGAGGAGGACAGACTTATAGCCCAAAACCAGCCAGGGCTACACTCTCCCTCTGGTGGAATCCAATGGTCCCCACTTGGACCTAATTTTCTGGGCCATCCTGCAGGAGAATAACCTGTACAAAGTACAAAATACAACTTGACATAAATTAATTATCAACATTTATCATTTCATCTAAAGGTTACAGTTACACCAATCCACCTTTAGGAAGGTGCTAACAGAAACAACCAGGATACTCCTAACATAGAGAATCCATTAATCAATAGTAATAGCTGGGATCAGGTTTTCTTAACTCCCTCCCATTATGGTCAATTATTTTAACAAAATAGGACTGAGAGGTCCATTCTCTGGGCGGTACACTACCTTGTGCATAAAGATATTCCTCCCTACACTCCATACCCTCATTAAGTAACACATTCTTTCCTCCGTGTGGAAAGTGGAGCTACTGTTCTTGGATCTTAAGTAATCAATCACGGCATCCCGAAGCCAGGTATCCCTTTGTTCCTTAATCTACAGCATGATGGGTTCTGGCACATAGGGGTACTCATACCTGTGAGACAGTTGATACCTTGCTACTATAGCTCTGTCCGCTCTACTCAACTTAGTGAGCTTCTTATTCCTTGCCTTACCTGGCAGTACCCAGTGTAAGGGCTCCTCTGGGCCAATCTCATCGTATAGTATAGAAGGCCCTTTAGGAATCACTATTCCCTGCTTAAGCTCTCTCATCCTTCTACTGAGCTCTTCAGCAGCCTCTTCTTTTGAGTAGGTGCCCTTATCCCACCAATGATCCACAATATCATCTTTCATGAGTATAAATCGGGAACGGTCCATGGGCACTGAATATCCCTGAAACAATGGGGCCCACCACTTCCCACTGTGATCATCTGTACCCGACACACATAAAGATCCCTCAGACTCTTCCCGAGAAGATATCCCAGAGGTATCCCTGCCAGAAGAGTGTGAACATTTGGGTCAACCCCTAGACACTGGTTTGAATACTGTAGGATTCGGCATTGGTATTCTAATTGACAATGGTATCTCCCCATCAGACCCCTCGTCACTGGTCACCCAATCCCGTCAGTACATGGATAACATGGGAGCTTTAGATGTTTTACCCTTGCTAGTACCCCGGTGGCAAGAACGGGACCCTGAACTAGATAGGGCAGGGGCAGTGGTAGTGGTGCTAGGGCTTGGGATACGGAAAGTACCATAGTCCTGCACAGAGTCCTTGAGTCGGGCTATGCCTCGACCAGAAGGGGTCTTTTTAGTGTCCTGCTCTCCAGGCCTTCGCTTGCCACGTCCCGCGTGCATATAGCGCGCCATATCTTCCTTAGATAGACTGGTACTCATCGCGGTTGTGGCTGCAGGTTTCCGGTCAGCTCTGGCGGTCGAATTGGAAGTGACGTCTTCTCCCGTCGACGTCGCTGAGTCCCGGTACAAATCCAGGCCCCACACCGGAAGTACGTCATCCACTGGGCGTGACACTGGACGTTCGTCGTGGTCTCTTACACGGAAGTATACCAGGTTGGGCCTCCTCTCTGCATTCCTCCGTCGTGGCCTGTCAGGAGTAAGGTGTGGTTGTCTTACCGCTCCGCTGGCTCGCGATGATCCTCTGGTCCTCAGGAGTAGCCTCCGGTCTCTCCTCCGCAACACTGGGAGTCTCCACAGCCATGGGACTTCTACGCGGCTCGGGTCGCACCAGCGCCTGCTGTCAAAGAACTTCTGGGCTCATCCGCTCCTAGTCACAGGTAAGTGTACTTGACTTTACAGCACCGCTGGGGTGGTTTGCCGGCCGGCGTATCACCACTGATGAGACGCTGTCATGCTCATCGTCCGACGACTGCGGCAGGGGCACCTCCGCAGGAGAACGACATCGGGGACCCTCGCAGTCACTGGTGGCAATAGGCACAAAGCGGTCCCGGTCTGGCCCCACCAATGATAGCGATCCCATTCTCCTTGGGTAGTCACCTGTTCTTTCGTGGGTTCCGCCGCTGGAACCGAATAGGGAACCAGGTCGACAACTGGATCACTCGATAGGGCACACGGGCCCGGAATAGTAGCCACTTCAATGCTGTCCACTTCCTTCAGCGTTACTTGTGGGCCATCCGGCTGAGCAACGACGGTAGGAATGGATCTACAGGCCACAAATAGTAGATCCCACACTGCAGGCATCGTGCAGTGGTACTGGGCTCAGCCCCGGGTAGTCTGCACTGCAGGCACAGACACCTGAGGAATTCTCGGCCTCCCACTTCGACCACCAGAAAGCCTTCTGGAAGTTGGTACGTTGATATGTGGCACGTCGCCATATTGCTTGCTGTGTGTAGCGTATTAAGCCCACTAGCTCGACAATTAGCTCATTCTCTGTCGCCAGCTCTGCAAGACAGCTCACATCCGGCTCCTCCTATAGCTTGGGCAGAACTCTGGATTTGGCTCTCATCGTGCCCCCTCCCTCTGGTGGAGATTAGAGATGGGGCACTCGACATCAGGTGTTGGCTCTGACTCTTCTCTGAGTCAGTCACGCAGCAGGTGGACGCCGCTTTGACTTTCGCACCACCCATCTTGCAAAGGTGGGGCTCTGGCTTTCGCGCCAATCCCGGACAGATCTTTGTAAAGAATTTCCTCACAGCCTGTTTGCACGCAGCATGTGCGCCATCCAGACTCGGAGGGAGCCGCCATTTTAGTTTACACATCCAACACCATACATTCGCCATCTTGGGTGAACTCACGGTTTTCAACACAGCGCGACCCTCACGGTTTAGTAGGGGGCTCGCTCTCCTGTTAAAACTGCAATCCATGGTAGCCTCTGACTAGTGGTAATTCAGCATACCCCCAGGCTAGGCAAAACTTTTTCTTTTGTACACTGCACACGATAACAGTCCAGTACAAGTGCTCTACGGTTATAGTCTGGCCACTGGGTAGTAGTGCTTTTGGGCTTTTCCCTGCAGCACTCAGGCGTCACCTCCTCTTGGCTGCCAGTATCGCAGACCCTCTCCAGAAGTTCCTGAACTATGTTACCAGGCTACCCCTTTAGGCATCATACGACTACCCGCCTTAGGGGACTAGAACAGCTATAGCCCTGTTGCCAACTCTATTCACCTCTTCAGGCTAGTCTTAGGTCGTGCTTTGAGAGGCTTACATGCCTCCTGACTACACCTAGACTTCCTCCTTCCTCAGCACTGGCTCTGGAAGCATACATTCTGAACTCTCAGTTCTGCTTTGCTGAAAGCCTGTCCTGATTATCTCAGCAGCGCCTCCAAATACAACCCTGTCCCCCCCCCCCCCCCAGTCTCATATAGGGTCTCTCATGGGGAAACCTGTGCTGGTTACTCATGGTAGTGTGGTGCATACCTGCTGATAAACAGTGGCCTTGAGTCTCCCGTCTGGTGGTATAGGAGAGGTCAGGACAGGCTTCTGGGGCCTTGCCCGAATCGTACTCACGGTGAAAGCGCCACCATCTCTTGCAGCCCCCACGGATGTGGGGAGAAATCTCTGCAGGAGAACTTATCTCTTCTCCTCCCTGATAGATTTCCCTGATAGATTTCAGTCTTAGGCAAGGAGTGTGTGAAAACAGGTGTTCTTTATTCTTGTTACTCTCTCTCACACCAATCAAAGGCAGCGTTCAGCTTACACTGCAATCAATTCTCAGCAGCAGGGTTTTCACCCTTAGGATATCCCTGGACCTACACTCCCGGCCACTGGCCACCAGAAGCAGTCCTTGCAGTCTTACCCTCTGGTAGGGTAAGGGGAATAGTCTTCCACCGCTCCCCGCAGGGAGGGCCTCAGTAAGCAGAGCCCTGCACTACTGGGTTGGATAGACTAGCCTCTCTCAGTGGTAGAGGCAACTGAGTAAATTGAGGAAGTGCAGCTCCTTAAGTCAGTTCCAGGTGTCCCTGATTGGACACCAGGCCTGATTGCACTACCTTCTCTGACTCACTGAGCTGCAAGTGTGGGGAAAACCCATGATTACTCCTGGCAACCTACCCTTACTAGGGATTATGCCATGAGGAGGGCAGACATATAGCCCAAAACCAGTCAGGGCTACAATTGTTATTATTATAATTTCCCCCCTAAAATGCAATATAGACATTCTGTGTATTTTTCATACTGACTTTAATGGGAAAAAATAGTAATATGCTTTTTATACAGTACTTCTTCCACATGCTTGCAATAGACTAGCGGTGGTGACGTCACAGGGCAAATGTTTGTGGAAGTAACAAACTGTAATGCAAAAATTTATAATTCACAGATTTCCTGAACAATCACAAACAAATGTAGATGAGAAAGGTATATAGTGTAACATTTTCCAGTGTAGTCTATTAGGAAT
>NC_134487.1:71091266-71096266 GCF_040206685.1 Ascaphus truei | reverse complement strand
AAACACATTTCTAGCCTTAATATAATGCAGGTTGATTTTGGTATTTTTTGGGGGAATCTGGTGGTTCTTTTATTATTATTATTGTATTATTATTTTATAATTATAAGTTTTTTTTAAATTTTTTATAAGGTATAATGTGTTTACTCTTGTTTTCCCATTACAATATAAATTCCTGCAATCCAAGTGGTGATGTAGTTGCGTTATGGGCTCATTACCGTATGCTTTAAATTATTGCAGTTGTAAGCCTTTGAGTGGTGTAGTATAATAACTTACTGTTCCTTTCTTTAGCTGCACTCTCAGCTAATACTGAGAAAACTGTTTCATTCTAAGGAAAGTGGTCCCACTGTGTTTATGAAGTTTCTTAAATACACATTTTCTGAAAACATTTGATGAGTTGAACATTTAAAAGCGTCAACACACTTCCCCTGATCACAGAAAATTGAATATGCCTCAACATTGCTTCCTTTTGTTTAGGTAACTTGCCATTCTGTCCTTGACTGTATATAGCTCTTATATGTATTACATTACAGTGGAAACATAGTGATATAGAGATTGTAGACATGTGCCTCTGATCATTAAAAACAGTGCATACTTCACATTGTAGAATTGAACACAAAAATAAATCCATACCTCGGTGGAAAAATAAAACAAACAATTCTAGCGTTTAGTGCTACCCTATCATAAGGTCTAATTGAGCTATGTCTTTATATCCTGCTATTTGTACAAATAAAAAGCCACATCTTGATGAAAAATAAACACAAAAGCACTGTTGTGACTATAACAGGGAGTCATATACTAATTTATATAATAAGTGGTTGTGCACGCTTTATTCAAGATTATGGCTGCAAGAAATGGCATGAATTGCTGGGTGTGTTTAATGCTGGATTATAGCAATTTGAAACATGTCAAACACATGGCTAACGCCTCATGCTTCACTCATTCTTGCGTAAACCTGCATAGCCACCATCCATTATACCCTTGGTAACAACACAATTGTGCAAGTAAATATTGTTACACTAAGTAACCTTTCAATTCAAGTTGTTTAGGAAGAGAAAATGCAATCTTGTGCAGTCAGTTCCAGTGTCAGTTTAATGTTTCAAAAGGGAAGTGATGTAGAGAATAAGTATCTATATTGCGACTTTGTGAATAAAAAGAAAACTTGCTGAATTGTTTCTTCTCAAGCAGTTGGCAAATTTCAGCAGACAGCATATTCTATATTGTAATGGAGGAAAAAAATGTAGGACGGAAAGCTGATAATCAGAAAAGCTGTCCAGTGCACAGCATGCTTTGTTTTATTTTTACTTTAACGACTGCACTATGTCTGAAAGTAGTAATATGAGATTCTGTTTTAAGTGACTGTGTTTTGTGTTACTGCAAGTGCATGTCGATTTGATGGTTTGGCCGGAATGCAGCCTATACATTTGTCTACTTTAGTATAAGACATAGTCAGAAAGTATAATAAAAATATTTCACAAGGATTCAAAGCCTCCTCTTAAGTTCTTCCGGTTTCAGCGGCACATGCTCAGTGATGGAGGAAAAGTAACGGGCATCTGCCCTAACATGACAGAAGTTTTATTCTGCACTTAAAGAAAACCCCACCCCTCATCCAAAAACGGAGACGTTCCTCGACATTATAATAATATGATCTGTGATTTGTAGACAGACCATCATTAAAATACCGCATGAATGCACTTTGTTTACTTGATTTTTATGGCGTAGCGTCTTGTTGGCCCCCATTTCTGCACAATATCTTATCCTTTCAACATTAACATTATAGTAAACTCCTTCCAAATCTAAATGGATAGTGAAATTGACATTGTACGCATATTATCACATTCTGGTAAGTGAATCGAGTGTTTCTGGTTTCATTGGCAACACTTTGGATACTTAATTCTTAAATTAAACATTAGGACTTGATTTGATTGTGCAGCTAAAGAGGATAGAATGCCATTTTTGCAGATATTGTTGTTAGAATATTATTGTTAGAAGTTTTCTTGATATTAGGTTATACTATAGGGGGAATCCCCATTCTGTTAGTCCATTCATGCATCAGCTTAGAATGGAACTCCTGAAATATACTGTAGATCTTAACAAGGTTCCACAACTAAAGGCCAGAAACTGTTTGGCAACTTAACATAACATTGTCATTTACTTAGGCACCATCTTACTTTTTTTCGTACTGTTCCAAATGACTTTTATATTTCACAATTGTCCATGGACACACATGTGGAAAACATAACGTTTACCTGTTATTTGTGCATAAAAATATCGCACTTTGAAAATGTTGGGATATTCTGGTCTCTTGCTTTAGAGGTTTAGAAGTGTGTAATTTCCTGCTCCAAAATTGTCATGCAGCTGTATAATTGACAAAGTGTCTTGTAGATTTTCATGATCATGTTTCTCGCCACTTTCCTAGAAAGTGTAGGAATAAAAAAAATCTAGAAAAGTGATGCTTCCCCCTTCAGTTGTGAGGCAACTACATTAGAATTTTCAAATACATCTGTAAGGGAAATCAGACACATTTTCCTGAATATTTTAAACATTGTGCATATAAAATTGATGCCTAATTTGAATACTTATTAGCCGCCTAATCTCGGAAAAAAGTAGTAGCTTTGTTTTTGTCTTGTAAAATTCATTGGGTGCATCACATTTTCCATTTGTAATATTGCTCTTTAGTTAATGTTTAATAGAATGTTTAACAAGGTCTGTTTGTTCATAAACACATCTGGGTTAGTGATTGTTTACTGTAGTTATGGCAGAAGTAACCCTTCTGTTAATGCTTCTTCAACACAATATCCTATATTAACAACAGTTCAACAATAGTAATGCGCATGTTGTTCAAGGAAAGTTAACAATTTTATATTCATTCCCTTTTCCGGGGTGTTTGAAAATCCATTATTCTTGTTAAAATAGTTTATTGGTGTATTATCAAGTGGAAGTTATAACCCATATCAAGTGTATTTTATCGGTGGACTTGTTCTATCTACCTGCGAATAAAATAGTTTTTTTACTGAAAAAGGAGTTAGCACTTATAAATTCCATTTTGGAACTTCATTAACTAGATATTTTATGTTGCGCAGAACCATAAATTGGCAATGCTTAATCTTAACTGCAATGTTTGAAAAAACATAATTAGCATATTGTACACAGTATGTAAAGTAACAGAACTCAAAGGTACATTTTTTGGTTTATGAATGTAATGACAAAGCCTTCGGGATGCTCTGAGACCATTAAAATATAATAAATTGTACTTGGGCATATTCACGATATTGACCTTTCTATATTACACATGCACAATGTACCTTGAAATTCTAGTTTGTAAGGGCACTTGGTTCTTTATTTACTGCAAGGATTTCAACTGATCTTGGCAGGACATCTCATTGCTACCCTGAAAGTACAGTATATTTATGCAGTGAAAATGATAAAACATTTATTACTGTAGAGAAGGTAATATGCATAATTTATGCTGTTTTTAGCACAATCATTAGTGATATTCTTGATAGATTTTATTTCTAGCTTTCATATCTAATACATGCCTGGAAAATTAATTTTATATCTTTCATTTATTTGCCTATGTTAAAATTGAGTTTTAAGTCATCTTCAAGTGAACAGTTTGATTGCTCCTCATGCATAAGCTTAATTACTTCCCAGGAAGGACAGTATTAAATGTTTTAAATGTCAGAAAAATAAATGAATATCAGCCGTTTGATTAAAAAAATAGGCAATATCTGACGTATTTGCAGCAGGAGTCTTTTCTTAAAATGCCTTGGAGGCAAATTTTTATTTAGTCACAAAAAAGGAGAAGCCTATTATGCTATTTGTCATTGCTTGATACCATATGATTTGTTACACTCTTACAAAATTTTAATTTTGTATGATTAGCTTTGCATCATTAAACAACAGCCTTGTATAAGATGTGCTGTAATATTCTGACAGAATCAAGATAGTGAATATTTTAAATAAGGCTGTATAGTCATCCATGGTTGTCAAAGCTAGATAATAGGAAATATAGTGCAGAGTGTGCAATCGGGCTTTCATTTAACTTGATTTTATAGGTAGACTTTAAAATGTAGCCGTTCATAAATGCTATTTAACCATGCTGCATGCATGGCATGCTATTTTGGCTGTTAAATGTAACCACACAAAGAAAGCTTATAGGGACCATAATTTCAGTGATTAGTATCTGGATGAAAGCTGAATTTGTATTGCATTTTCTTGGTAAATTACACAGCCTTTTTTTCCCCTTGTCTTCTAAAGATGTTGTCTCTGTAATTGGCAGAGGGGGACATCTTGATAATAGAAGTGCGAAGGTGTAACGTGTGTGTTAATTGATACTTCTTAATCACTTTTAGGTATTAAGTCATGATGCAGGAATCTGCAACAGAGACAATAAGCAACAGTTCAATGAATCAAAATGGAATGAGCACTCTGAGCAGCCAATTAGATGCCGGCAGCAGAGATGGAAGATCAAGTGGTGACACAAGCAGTGAAGTAAGCACAGTAGAACTGCTGCATCTGCAACAACAGCAGGTAAGTTTTGTTATTCTTCATGATTTGCTTACAGAAATAAAGCTGCTTCCTCAATTGAGAGCCAGGCAGTAGTGTGTAACTTGCAGATCTTGCTTTTGCAGCATTCATGGTGGTGGTTTTAGTATCTAATGTTTGTTTGTTTGTGTGTATTGTTATGCAGAATCTCCAGCATGTTGTATCCTCCTTAATATTGGCTTGTACCCTTAGTTATAATGATTTTTTAATTTGTGTCATCAACATGTGTCTTGTTTTTTGGCAGTTTTTCTATTTTGCTACCCTATTTATAAATGTGTACCTTGTATATACAGTGTGTATTTGGACCATCTTCTAGTGCACTGTGCAAAACTACAGAAATGTCAAATGTGATACTTCGCTTTCCACCAGAGGGCCACATTAGTTACTTGATACCATACTTGTCTCCATGAAATGAATTGTTCCAAACTCTAAGATAAGGTGAAATGAGAGCAGCA
>NC_134487.1:71028766-71083766 GCF_040206685.1 Ascaphus truei | reverse complement strand
CCACAGTTTAATGAATAACCCCCTTAGCACTTCTGGCTGCAAAATAGAGCTGAAAAGGTGTAATAACATTACACCTTGGTCTGCTGATTTGACACCCACTTATGTCTACATGACTTCTGTTCCCAGTTGCTGTATAAGGAAACTATTATATTAAATGTAAGTAGGCCATCATGGACATTTCTGATGTTTCATGGACTTTTTTTTAAGACTCCATTAACTATGAACAATTTGTTCTGGTTACCACTCTATGTTTTCTAGTCCATTTAGCCATTTGTAGTCAATATTTCTGTGCACGTGTGTATATGTTATGTGTATGTAAAAAATTATATATATATATATATATATATATATATATATATATATTTATATATACAGTGGTTGACAAATCACCAAAAAATCTACTCGCCACACAAAAAAATCTACTCGCCACCTAGTACCAAACGTGTGCTGTTTGGGCCAATATTTACTCGCCCGGGGGTTAAATCCACTCGCCCGGGGCGAGCAAATGTATAGGTTTGTCGAACACTGTATATATATATATATATATATATATATATATATATATATATATATATATATATATATGTGCTTGTGTGTGTGTGTTTATATATATTGAAAATATAGAAAACAGTCAGCACCTTAACAACGTCGTGACTGCTGCTTTCTTCTACGTTGTACATACACATAATTAACATGAGACATTTTAGAGTGACTTGTGCGTGTTGAATGAAGCAAAGTTTATAGAAAGGTAAAAAAAAGCAGGCCCACCAAATGGTACAATAAACGTGTCTTTACTAGCTCACCGTTTTGGTTTTCCATTGGAGCCATTCTCAAGTGCTCCATTAGGAAGCTGAAACGTTGAGCTAGTAAAGAAACATTTATTGTACCATTTGGTGAGCCTGCTTTTTTTTTTTTTTTTTTTTTTTTTTTTTTTTTTTTTTTTTTACACCTTTCTACGTAGTACAGTTTAGTATGTTAGCAGTAGCACCCACTCCAATCTTTTGGATTATTACTGTTATTGTGTGCCCTGACTCCTTTACTATACATATAATCTCTCAAGGTAGCAAACCTTTGCTACATTAATTATGTAAGCCAATGCAGAGTATCCTAATGGTACCTGATTGTAGAATATTCGTGAAGCATGATTTGGAAAACCAAAAAGTTCAAGTATTTGAGTTGAAGCAAGCTTCGTGAATTTAACTTTTTGAAACAATTTAACTATGTACAACTAAATAAAACCAACTACAGACATACCCCGGTTTAAGGACACTCACTTTAAGTACACTCGGAAGTAAGGACATATCACCCTATAGGCAAACGGCAGCACGCCCTGGACAGCAATACTGGCTCCATACCTGTACCGAAGCTGTGTGCAAGCGGGGAGACTATAGAGCCTGTTACACATGTTATTTACATAAGTTATGCACGTATATGACGATTGCAGTACAGTACATGCATCGATAAGTGGAAAAAGGTAGTGCCACACTTTAAGTACTTTTTCGCTTTACATACATGCTCTGGACCCATTACGTATGTTAATGCGGGGTATGCCTGTACTACTATCTATTTTGGATCTAACATTGCGTTCTCTTCATAATTCCATCATATCCTGTTAGCAGATACATCAAAGTAGCCTACGCAACATTTATTGTATTTGTCAGGTGTTTAGGAGGCCATTGGGAGCTTTAATTAATGTCAGTTAGGAAGATACATTGTTCATTGGGAAGCAGCTTGCCAAATTCTTCATTTTCCTATAATCCTGATAGTCTACAGTCTTCAGGGAAATATTCAGAATTAAAAGTTACACTGCATGCTGTTGTCTTTACAACATCCAGCTCATCAAGCAAAACTCTCATGCTAATTTTAATTTGCCCTTGAGCATAATTTAGAAACCATAATCATTGAGGTTTTACACAGCACAGATCGCAAAAAGGAGATTGGATTAATTTTTACGCTCTTATTCAAACAACCTCATTACTTTTATATAGTACAAACTGAGATGTTGCTGCAGAAGCATATATGAAAAGCATGTTTGATTATTGCTACAGAATGTATTTTCATGGTACATTTTTATTTCTATTTAAAGGTAAATGCTGAGTGGGTATGATTTGTCTGCTTATAAATTGCTCTCTTTTTACATTTGTTTCCTTTTTAACTATTTTAAGTGACCTGCCCTTTAATATTAACAAAAAAAATCTGCAGAGTTTACTTTGTATTGTTTTCATTACTCCCCAAAGAAGTGCACACTTGGCCTGACATATAAAGTTGTCGTCTACCACACGATGACACTAAAGATATATGATATGACTGACAGTGTAGCTGATATGCGTTGTCTTCCCCAGACAAAACAGATGGTATTGTTCTATTATCATCCACAGTTATTTTAATGTACTGTGTCCATCTGTGTTAAGATATATTACATGGTTCCATGGAATTTACAGTTCACTCCTGCAGTAACTCGATTTCACTGTTTGGTCTCCAGAGATTTTGCAAAATGTCAAGCTCTAGCTTGAAAAAGAAAAGTGAAATCTACTGGAAAGTAATACTTGTGACCATTTCATGCCTGATCTCTTTTGTGGTGTTTAACAGCTAGGTGAAGTTTAAAATACAACAGGTACAGTATGGTGAGAATTCTACCACTTGAACCAGATACCAGAATCTATGCAAAGTATCCCATCTAAATTTTGATCAGTATGTGCAGTACTCTTCTCTTCTTTAAGTATTGTTTGCTTCTTCTGTCAAGAACAGGTTCAGAGCTGGTCATTATCTGTATTGTTGACCCTCAGAGGGCTAAAGCGGCAACCCCCCCCCCAGGACACCCTTTTTTCTGCCCTTTTCATGAGGAGCTCAATGGTGTTAATCCAATCTCCAGGAACCCCCAAACTCCCATAACCCGGTTTCTGATATATGGCACTTTTAAAGCTATCGTATATTATACATCATGTGACATCATCGGGAGATGTTGTTGCAGCTTTTGTTGTGGATCTTGGCAGATATCTTTTTGTTTTGTTTTTTACCTTGAAAATTAAGAGGTGTTATGGCTTAGGAAACAGGGGGTCCCAAAGTTTTCAGTTTGCTCTGGGGGATTGAGCAGTGTTGATCGCTGCTTTAAATGGTATGATGAACATGAAAGTCACAACATCTACAGTACTCAGAAAATAAACAGAGCTCTAAAGACCCATACATGGTAGATGACATCGACATACAAGCAAGTCCTTTTAAACACTTGGTATATTTCTTAGATGAAACCAGTACTTCATCCCTGTTAACCGTGGCTAATATTGTTGGTTTCAAAATGTTAGGATATTTATATTGTAATGCTGCAATTAGCTTTATAAGACAGAGCAAACATCTCTATTCGCATTGCTTGGGGCAAATGTTTGATGCTAGAGTTTCTTACTTCAGGCACAGATCTCTTGAGCACAGAGGTTAACGCCACCTAAGACCCGGCATATTTGAACGGTGCATTGAAAAAGTCAAACTGCAGTATTTGCAGGTGCCTATTTTGATACATATCAGTGTTAGATTGTGGTGACCAACTCCTCGTCTATAGTATTTTCTCCATGAAGCACTCACCAAATTGCTCACTGTTGCAAGTTGAGCAAATTTGGTGCAAAGTACCTGATTTTATAGGAACAATTATCTTTTATTAGCATAAATTTCACTAAACTATGAAATGTTTGGTGCAGTTCATTTTCTCTTTCCATAATTTGTTTTCTACTACAAACTCATTCTTTTTCATCATGCTGACATGATTACATTTTTAATCCATTTTCTATTTTGAATAAATAGCACTGAAAACTTTTTAACAAGTATATTAGAAATGTGCAACATTGTAAATTTGTCTAAAAAATGCTTGATAACTATACAAGTTACTGCAGTTGTGGTATTGTAGCATTCATTTTTCATTTATGCAAGCAACACCAGGTCCACAAAACAAAAACGAATACTTTTTGATATTCAGGCCAATTGTAAAAAAAACTATTAAACACATTTGTAACTAGGAAAATACCTGAGTGAGTGTTTTCAATTTATTGCAATTCCAAAATAAATTCTTAAGTGGGGCGACGAGTGAGCCAATAGTGCTGTTGCACAGGGCCCCATGCTTTCGATGGTTCTGCACACAAAAACACAGATGTTGCCTTTGCCAGGACCTGAGGTTTTTTTTCAGAGGAGAAGAAAAATACGACAGAGGAAGAGGGGACCAATCGGAGGTGTTAGGGGATGGAACAGAGAATTAGAGAAGACCAATCAGAGGAGGAGGTGGAGTGCATGACAGAGGGAGAAGAGCAAGTATCAATCAAAGGAGGAGCTGGGTGGGACAGAGGAGAAGAGAGGACAAGAGCAGAGAGAGACTGAGTCTAGAGGTACTGAGAGATAGAAAAATGGGAAGCACAGAGGCGGAGATGACAGAGACATGGGGAGCAAATACAGAGACATGAGGGGCACAAAGGGAGGGACAAACGCCAGCGGGGCACAGAGAGAGACAAACAGACACAAAAGGGGCAAACAGGGAGACAAATAGAGACATAGGAGGTTGCAGATACAGAGAAACAGTCACAAAACAGCACTGCACTAGGCTTATCACAGAGAAAAACTGTATTGACCATTGTGGGCTTTTGTTTTATTTTATATATATATAAATCAGAGGGTATTAACCCTTACAATCTATCTGTCCCTGACTTAGTCTGCTGCCGTTTAGGTCTACAGCTCCACAAGCTGTAAAGGGTTAGATACCAGAAGAATGACCTAGGCGCATGGGGAGACAAGAAAGAAAAACAACATAGGGTAGTATGTCTAGAAAATTAACCCCTTAATTGGTAAGATATGCACTCACAGCGTTTCTTGTAATTAAGGCCTTTTATCCACCCTGGGATCTGGAACTGCATACAGTACTCTGGAGACGTTCCTGGTTCTATTTCTTCGGATAATCTGCAACAATTCCTCACTGCCGAGCCTCCATCTCATAGGTTTGGGTGTATATAAATGGGGAGGTAAAGAACACACAAAATAGTGTAACACTGTTTAATAATAAAAACTTAATAGATCATAATAGATAAAAAACTCACACTTTGTAAGTTCTTAAAAAACAATTGAGAATGTCAGAGTATCTCACACTCATCAAGTCTACCGGCTCCCGGCTGGGCTCACAGCATTCACTGTTCCTTTAATAATGTCCCTGCACACCTCTGCTGTTCCTCTGGTGTAAAGTGTATTTGACGATAATTGCACAGTCACAGACAGTTCATATATCTGGGTCCCGAGTACTCCTCATAACCCTCCTGGTACTCACGGTACTCACGGGGTCTTGGTGCATTTCCAATATGCTTCGGTGTATTCCCTCACGGCACTCCTGGTTGTTGTTGCTTCTCAGTAGATAACTCTCTGAGCCTCCTGGGCTCCTCTTGTGACATATCAAATGCCGGTAGTACTCACAGGATTAAAGTGTGTCTCCTGGCTCCTGCCAACTCTTGAACACTACTATCAACATGCCCTACGCGTTTCTCCTTTACGGCTTTGTCAGAGGCTGATGTGGATATATATATGTTACCAGATTGGACTCCAGCTAGGAGAGACCGCACACGAGGGGTAGAGTTCAAATAGTGTATTTGAAAAGATACAGACACTATAACCAACGTTCGGTCCACATAATGGGAACTTCCTCAGGGTTGTGCCCATTCTGTGGACCGAAACATTGGTTACAGTGTCTGTATCTTTTCAAATACACTATTTGAACTCTACCCCTCGTGTGTGGTCTCTTCTTGCTCGACTCCAATATGGTAACTACTTCATATAATTTTATATGGGACAAGCATCAGGATTCTTTTGGATATTTGTGTGTGCTAGCTACTGTGCAAAGTTACACACACACACACACACACACACACACACACACACACACACACACACACACACACACACACACACACACACACACACACACACACACACACTCATATATATGCATGTGTGTGCGTGTATATGTATATATATATATATATATATATATATATATATACATGTGTTTGTTTGTATGTGTATGTGTATATATCTATGTATATATCTATGTATATATCTATCTATATATATATATATATATATATATATATATATATATATATATATATATATATATATATATATATATATATATATATATATATAGATAATAGATAGATATATTCCTAAGAGATAAGAGCGCAAAACACTTCTGTGGCGCAATAAACGAGATTTATTTTACATGCAATCTAAAAGGGTTAAAAATTGTAAACTCACAATCTACTTTAAAAATAAGAAACATCTAAAGGCTAAAGGTCCTTTAACCTAATCAGGAAACAGTCTTGGAGTCAGAGGAGCAATCTCTCCTACCCTGGAAGGCAGCTTTCCAGCTCTCAGCTCACAGTGCAGCTTGTCAGTACCTGCTAACAGTTCACAGCGTACTTGTTGTCAGGTTGCAGAGCCATCTGTCCTGTCCCGGGAGTTGGCTCCGTGCTGATGTCACAGTCATGTCCTCTGCTACCAAAAGAAGATGGCCATATACACAAATAATAGTTCCTTAGATAACGTTGATCCATGCATGGTAAAAGTAGAAATTCACAACATAAACACCAATCTCAATGGAGATCAAAGAACCAGCACTGGCGGTGGGCCTGGTCTACTATGGCCGTTTCATAGACGACATATTGATTATTTGGGACAGTCAGGTTTGTAGCATTCTAGATTTATTTTCACATTTTAACTAATCCAATTGGGTTTGAGCTTTACTTGTGTGATTCACCCTATAACAATAGTCTTTATGGACTTGGTACTTTTGTCAATGACAGTATGGACATCACCACCAATGTACATATTAAATCTGTCGCTACCAACAGTTATTTATATGCACAAAGTAATCATCACAAAAGTTGGTTAAGCAATATCCCCTATGGCCAGTTCAATCGCATTAGGTGGAATTGTTCTTCCGATATTGATTTTCAGGTGCAAGTAACACTTTTAAAGAATACATTTATTCTTAAAGGCTGTGAGTCCACCATGATTGACGAGTCTTTATAGAAAGCATGCCTATAGGATACAGATATTCTTTTAAAAAAAATCTAAAATAAACAGAGAAAATAAGATCACACATAGGACCTTTTATGATAATTGTACTATCTTTGCTACAATATTTAATCAGTCAGCAAAAAAGATAAAAAATTATTTTAGGTAAACATTGGACCCTACTGAAAACGGATCCAGTCTTGGGCAAACAAATTGGGGACGCACCCACTGTTGTATATAGGAAAGCCAATAGTGTCAAGAACATTTTGGCTCCTACTAGTTTGAAGAAAATACAGGATCCTGTTTCCTTACTTCAAGTGCAACCTACAGTACAGGACATTTTCCGGTGTAGTCGAACTAGGTACATCACCTGCAACTTCTTGGACACGAAAAAAGATTTTAAATCCTTTTTGAATGGAGTCATGTTTATGGTCAAGGGATTTATTAACTGTTTGAACATATTTGTAGTTTATATGATAACCTGCAAATATGGACATTAGTATATAGGGTGGACTATAAAAAATGTAGTTATATCTCATAATCTGCCAAAACATTTTGCCATCTGCCAGAATAAAAATCCAGATTGTTTGAAGCTAATGGGACTTGAGCATATACCCCCATCTATTTTAGGAGGGGATAGGTTCAGCACTCTTTGTAAACAAGAAACCTACTGGATTTTTAAATTGAATAGTCTTTCCTCTAATGGTCTTAATGAGAATATTGATACTAGTACCATAGTTTAATATCAAATATCTCCTTTGTATTATGTCAGCATTTAAGTCTAATTATTGTTTTGGTATTTGCATTCTGTATGTTTTTGAAAATACAGAAATATATTTGATTAGAGGAGGAACATATACACCAGTATTAATTTTAGAGATGCTGTGACGGAGCGGCCTGCAGGTGATGTCAGATTGACGCATGTCGCTCCTTCTCTCCTTCAGGAACACCGGTTCTGGGGAGCAATCTTTATCCTGGGTGTGATTCCCAGCTGGGCCCACAGGCCTGCTTCCTTCAGTCCTAGGGTCCATAACAGCCAGGCTCTCTGCTGGCTGGGAGAAGTCTCTCTGCCCTCCTGGGGAAAAACCTAGCTCTCTGTCTTTGGCAACTTCCTGCCTTTTATAGCTGCTCAATCAGGAGTTCATTGTCCACACCTCCCAGTTCAGGTATGAAATCCAACACCTGTGCAGCTTGGAAAGGGAGTTAACCTCTTCACTCCCTTACAGATGCACATTGACATTTAGATCTATATTGTTTAATTGTTGCAGTTTTGTGCAAATTGCTGGTGTTATTATGTTTTGGTTTTATTGCATATGCATCATTCTGTCTGGTTTCTTAGCTATATAGTGCATGTGGCGGATTTTATTGCGCCATGATTTGTCCACTTGATATAAGTTGATTGGGTTTCTACCATGAATGTTTATTAATGTATGTATGTATGTATGTATGTATATATATATATATATATATATATATATATATATATATATATATATATATATATATATAATCAAAAAATAAATAGATGATACCGTTCTGTGGCTAACGAAATGCTTTTATTTTTGCGAGCTTTCGAGATACACTGATCTCTTCTTCCGGCGATGTTACAATGAATGAATCAAGGATAACTTAAAAACAGTGTCTCTTGGAATGTTATCTGTGCTTTGATTATTGAAGCTCGGCTAACACGGTACTGATACCTCTACATGAATATATATATATATATATATATATATATATATATATATATATATATATATATATATATATACACAATAAAGGACTGCGCTAGTGTGTGAAGTGCCAGAAAATATATAGGTATATAAAAAAACTATATAAATAGTTGATAATAAATTGATTAAAAAGAATCAAAAAATATATAAAATATATACCAAATTGCATGAATGTTGATATCTAATTAGCAATATATGAAAATAAAAAATATATAAAATATATAGTGCTGTGAACCTTCCTGTAGTTATTCAATGCAAATCGTCCTATAGAGTCCAAACAAGTGTGTCCAATATGGGGGAATAAAATAAAGCACTGACAGGAAACAGGCAGCTTCTTTATAAGGGCACAACGACCTCCCTCTCAACCTGCATAGAAAAAATAGAAGAAAAGAAGCGCCAAATCCTAGTGCATTACTGTGCAAAATGATGTATTTAATTCCCAAAAAATCTTATTAAAATGAACTCACAAACATAGAACAAATAAAAGCATTTTATGAGATATACTCATGCTCCAAGGACCAGGAAAACGCTGCTTCACTGCTGTATTAACTCAGTGACACCACTGGATCAGAATGCTGCCTTCGTTGTTCACCGCCTGCAGGAACTGACGTATCAGGCACTCCGCAATGATCTCTCCCCGGATACACACCAACAGATGCTCTTTGGTTCCCACCGGGGACGGTAGATGCCGCGGACCAGCGGTTGACGTCACGAGGATAGTAATGGATACCGGACCGGTAAAGATCCCAAGCAGTTCAGGAGCAAGCGTTTGTAAAGGTCCACTGCACACCTTCCCTACGCGTTTCGTCAGAACAACTGACTTCTTCAGGGGTTGGGCTCTGGGTGTGTATTAGGACATATATATACACCCACGAGCTTGAGGAGGGTAGATCTAATGAAAAACAATAATAATACTGACAACAAATATTTGTGCTGCCGGTATAGCGATTCTTAATGATAAAATTAATCTCTGTGTAAACATATATTATACCTTATTCTTGGTACCTAATGGACCAACTCGCTGTTTCTATTAGACATGGTGATTTATATATTCACATGTTTCTCCTACTGGAATATTACATATCCATTACATATCCATTAGGTACCAAGAATAAGGTATAATATATGTTTACACAGAGATTAATTTTATCATTAAGAATCGCTATACCGGCAGCACAAATATTTGTTGTCAGTACAAATAATATCAACATAGATTATTGCTGATTTCAATGTTAGATTAATATTATCCACTTATAGCCAACCTATATATATATGTAGCTATTTGGGATTTCATTTAGAAATCAGGAATTAATTGTTTCATTAACTAATCCTTTCTTTATTATTATTGTTTTTCATTAGATCTACCCTCCTCAAGCCAGTATCTACTAATTGATAGTTAAATTATGATCATTGTCATTATATATTCAGTTGATTTGGGGTATTTGATACTCCTATATATATTTCTGTGATCTTTATACAAATAAGTACGGACATCATATGTAAGTCAGTACTATGTATATATATATAATTTTTAATGCAATCAATTTTAATACATGTTATTATGGTTGGTATAACATCCATCCGTGGAGATCTATTAGTAGGTGTTCACATATGTATATACTTAAACCATCCAGTCATGCTGATTGCCGACACAGGTTTTGTCAATTCTTTTTAATTCAGCCAATTGGACTCGTGGGTGTATATATATGTCCTAATAAACACCCAGAGCCCAACCCCTGAAGAAGTCAGTTGTTCTGACGAAACGCGTAGGGAAGGTGTGCAGTGGACCTTTACAAACGCTTGCTCCTGAACTGCTTGGGATCTTTACCGATCCGGTATCCATTACTATCCTCGTGACGGCATCCGCTGGTCCGCGGCATCTACCGTCCCCGGTGGGAACCAAAGAGCATCTGTTGGTGTGTATCCGGGGAGAGATCATTGCGGAGTGCCTGATACGTCAGTTCCTGCAGGCGGTGAACAACGAAGGCAGCATTCTGATTCAGTGGTGTCACGGAGTTAATACAGCAGTGAAGCAGCGTTTTCCTGGTCCTTGGAGCATGAGTATATCTCATAAAATGCTTTTATTTGTTCTATGTTTGTGAGTTCATTTTAATAAGATTTTTTGGGAATTAAATATATAATTTTGCACAGTAATGCACTAGGATTTGGCGCTTCTTTTCTTCTATTTTATATATATATATATATATATATTTATATTGTGATACCATCACTGTCCTCTAGGTGCTGGAATAGGGCAGCTATGGGACTTTCCAGCGCACAGAGAGTTAATCTCCCTAGAGAAACCAGCAGCAGAAGCTGGTGGCTAACTGAGCAGGCTGAACTCCTGATTGCTCATGGAGTTTTAAAAGTCAGGAAGTGACTGTACACAAAGAGAGAGAGACTGCGGTCCCAGACAAGGGGACAGAGAAGAGTTCTCCTCAGGTGTGGAAGCTGGCACAGCCCTCTAGGCCCGATGTATGGTGGTCGCAGAGCCTGCTGGGACTGCCTGGGTTTTTAATCCAAGGAAGAAGGAAGGACGAGACACCGTGCTGAAGCAGGGATGTCCTGTCCTTAACATTGGACGTCTGCTCCAAACCCTGGAGTAACAGATAAGCAAAAATACTTTTTTTCTGTGTTCAGAGACTTTATATGTTCAGCTATAGTTGTACCTGTTTTGGGGTGGTAACCAGCTTAGCTGTCCATCCAGGTAGTAAGGGTTGCAGCTGAATGTGTAGTTAGTCTCCTAAGAGGAGTAGGAGTTTATTTTATGATTTTGTTTTGACATAAAGGGACAGTGGGCCTGTTATTGTATTATTTATCCCTCTAAATAAACCCCATATAGAGAAATACTATGTTTCCTGCCTTAATCTGGGACTAAAAGATGCTTCAACGTGGTGTGGGCATCACTATATATATATATATATATATATATATATATATATATATATATATATATATATATATATATATATATTGCAGACCTGCCTAAGACATGCAGATGAGCATACAGTTATATTTGCATATATATATATATATATATATATATATATATATATATATATATATATATATATATATATATATATATATATATTTCCCCTATGGCCAATATTGGTATTTGCTTCTGTGTATTTTTCATTTTACTTTGATTAATTGTTTGACTGTCTTCATCTGTTTTCTTAAATTGGGAGGGTATATTAGAGACTCTCAGAACTCTTGGACAATCCCTGATAAAGTCGCAACAGTGGTGACGAAACGAGTATGACGTGTTAATCCTGTTTGAGCTACCAGGTGACGTCATCAGAGATGAGGCACAGAGAAAGTCACTATTTTCATTGCACGGAGAGTTAAAGTGCTTCAGAAACTCTCATCAGCTGTCTGGTCAACAAGGTCCTTGAAGGTGGACTTTTTGAAGGCACGGAGAGCAAAAGAGAAACTGATAATTCCATCAGATTTGGCCTCCCAAAACCCAGAATGTGGCTAAACATCAGCTGCTCTGCTGGCTAAAGGTCTGTGAAGTGGGTATTCACTTACCATTCTGCCTGCTAGTACCCCCTCTACACGGGGAATGATCAGCTGGTTATTTGTCTGACACCCTCTCAGTGAGGAGTTTCAGCTAATTCATTTGACTGTTATTCTGATAATGGAGAACCGACCATAGCTTGGATTACTGGATCCCACCCCTACTTAAGTGGTGAATTATTAACTGTTCCATCCATTGAATCTCTAGTAGCAGCAATATTATCAGCTGCTTTATCTATGATGACCTTTCATGTGGGGATTTCACCAGCAAAAAGTTTTTTTTTTTACATTTTTGTATATTGTTCCCCAAGTAGCTGAAGACCTTCTAGGATTTGCTCGAATACGGTGGCACCTCCGTGGTTAACACTATATCACCTGGTACCTGTGACTTTATTACGTGCATTAACAGTGTCAAAGTTTTTTATTCTGTTTTGTCAGTGAGCATTTGCATTTTATGGAATAAATAAATGTGTTATTTTTTCCCCCTTGGATTGTGTATGTGCGTGTGTGTGTATATATTCACACATCAATCTCAATAGGGGTTAAAGTACTGTACTAGCACTAGCCACAAGTTCTGGTATGTATGTGTATGTATATTGTATATATGTTTACTGTGTGTGTATGTATATTTAACCCCAAGTACAGGTGGCCAGATACTAATACACTGATATCACAAAAGCCAGCTCTTTGATGATTGTTTGTTGCTTAACTACTGTATGTAAACATAACCATTTAGAGAGGCAAAAAGCTGGTCTCTTCTAGTATTTTCTGCTCTTCCCTTCCATGTGACAATATGGAAATTCACTGAAGATTGTAGTGATAATTTTGGTGACTTTCATGATGTATATGATGGGTTCCTGCATTAACTCATGAGGGCCAAGTTCTGAGTAAAATATCATGTCTGCATTGCAATGCAGTATTTGTGCTCGTGTGTACATTTCTAATGGATTTAAAAAAAGCACAGGTAGTAACAACTATACATAGTTACAGTTGCTTGAGTAGAGGAATTTATGCTGAAAGAGACCCTTCTTTGGAATAGTGATTTCATAATGACTGGATGACTCCCAGCAAACCAGATTGACTACTATCCTGTTGTGAATTAATCAGAAGATGGAGGGAAAACACAAGTTAGATTAATGGTTCCAGGATTTGTTGAGGAGTGTGCCCATCTGTTCCACATCACAAGAACCATTGTGTAGTTCACCTTATATAGTTTAGTGGGAAATAATGCTGCCCTGTACGATGCTAAATACAAATAAATTATTTTTATATAGAGCAATCTGTTTGCAGTTCTGTACATCAAATTTACGAGCATAATATATTTCTTCCCTAAAGAGCTAAAGGCATGCCATTTGCTTGATAGATGAGGCACAGGGAGGCAAAGTGACTTGCTAAGTGTCTCGTGCAAGGAGCAATTAATAGTTCATAAACATCAGCTGTGAAATTCGTGCACCTTATTTTAACGCATTCAACGACTAATGGCAAGATGATAGACTTATGATATATTAGTTTCTATGATGCCGTTCAACATTTCAGGTGTGAAATTTTTGCAGTTTGGTCAAATTCTGTTTTGTAGTTCTCTGTTCCATTTAAAGTTTCCCCAAAATACAAGCTTACGTGTGTGTGTATGTGTGTGTGTGTGTGTGTGTGTGTGTGTGTATATATATATACCGGGGTAAGGGGGGGAGGGAAAGGGAATGGGAGGAGGGAACCCTCGCTACTGCCTTGGACACAGGTGCTACAATCAGGGGAAATGACTGAACAACAACTAAGGAGAAAAGGACCCCTATGATGAGAGCACTCAACGGCTGGTGATACTGATAACTAATGAGCCTGATAGAGGCAATTGTAACATGTAATGGTGGGTAACTTAAAAACAATTTTAATTGGAGAAATCCTCAAATAAAATAAAGTTATGTGGATAACCCTCTGTGTGAGGTAATCCTAAACAAATGGCGAAAGTTAAAAATGGAGGTAAGGGGTAGGGTTATTTAGTCCTATTGGTATTATAGGTGCTCCCTAAATAGCTTCACTATCTAAGGTAAGTGTACATATGTACAGTGATAGAGTCTGCTGGTAATCCCAATGGTAAGTGGGATATATGGTGTGTGAGTGATAGTGCTGTAATAGTACCTAAACACTTCAATTTTAGACCAAAGATAAAGCACTTCCACTGCAGCAAGGGATTCTGGGAAATGACATGCAAATGAGCACACAGTGCCACTTTTTGCTTCAAAACCATTTTAAACATGGTTCCCTATAGGTTTAAGCTTACTGCATGGTCACAGCTTTAAGCACAGCCAGGGTTAAGATGCATAGCCAGTAAACCCACCCACAGACAGCTGTTTCGATCTTAATGGGTCTCATCAGTGTGAGGGTGGTTACTGGCTATGCAAAGCTGAAGCAATGCGGATGAGGTTTACCATACTTAGTTAAGTTATGGTGAGTGAAAAAAGTGACAAAAACCCTCCACAGCAAAGCATACAGCAAATGGAAATATAACTGTATGCTCATTTGCATGTCTTAGGTAGGTCTGCAACCCTGCCTTTCACCATTATCACCCAGCACACAGCACTTCCACTGCAGCAAGGGATTCTGGGAAATGACATGCAAATGAGCACACAGTGCCACTTTTTGCTTAACTACGTATGGAAAACCCTATAGGGAACCATGTTTAAACTGCAGTGGAAGTGCTGTGTGCTGGGTGATAATGGTGAAAGGCAGGGTTGCAGACCTGCCTAAGACATGCAAATGAGCATACAGTTATATTTCCATTTGCTATATATATATATATACGTATACATATAATATATACATATACACACACACATAAATATATATTACATGGAGAGAAAGAGAGAGAAATCATTACTTGCTTAAGCTGAGCTCCCGCTTATTATATTTTACAAAAAGAATGTCATCATAATGTATACATTTAGTAAGTATGCCATCATTTTTACAGCTGGTCTGATTAGTTTGAATGTCCTAAGTGCCCACAGATAGAAGCAAAAGGAAAGACATTGGAAATCTCATTGAACTTGAAACAATCTAATTGATGAACATCTACATAAACATCTGAAACTGTAAAAAAAAAAAAAAAAAACATTAGAAACATCCAATGGAAAGCCATGTTACATAGCTGAAAGAAATTATACTGGTTCACTGTATAAATAATGTAATCTTCACTCATCTACACTGACCTCTGGTAAACCACTAATGTCCCTGCTATACTATGGGAGTTGATTTACCTGAGGTTGGTGGGGACTCATGAAGATAAATTGTTTTTCAGTCTCTCACCATTGCATATACAGTACATATGTTTTTCTCTGTGAAAATAGATGTATGCTGTCATTTATCAGTGACTTCTTAATGCACATAAAAAAATTAAAATCCTCCAAACTAAATATGTAGCCAATTATTTCCATGCTTTTCATTATCTTGTATGAAAGAGTAGTATTCATATTTATGAAGATGTGTGTCTTTTGTCTTGGAACAGCAGTATATATTTAATGTTATTGTGCCGAGACTGATTTCCTCACCTTAGAGAAAACAATTATTTTGCTACATTTAAAGCAGCAATCCTGCATTCCCTTTTAATTTATTTTTTAGCATTAAAGGTTTGAAGCAGGGGTTCTCCAGAGTGGAACTGCGTTAATTTCAACTTCCAGGGACCCCTGCTTCCTGAGATACTTACTTCTGTATGGGTGTCGGTAGTAGCTCCGGCTGGGCTGTGTGGGGCTATCGAAACGGTGTATTTAAAATTCCCATGTCATGTGGACCAATAGGAAGCCGTGACATCATCCCTTGCAGTTTCCTATTGGCCCACATGACCAAGAGCTTTAAACCTGTGATGCTGCTACCGGCATCAGCTATGGAGGTAAGCTGTGGCGGAGTTACCTTTCTGCCGCCTGATGGCTGGGGGTCTGCCCTCCTTCTGGGCGTATGGCGTCATGATGGCCCATTGTCATGGCAACACGGTGTGTGACGCCGCGTTGTCATAACGAAGTGACGCTACAGGAGAGGGCCTGCTATGGAAAATGGAAGACCCACACACCACCAGTGGCGGATTTCCCATTAGGCCTGTTAGGCCCGGGTCCAGAGGACCGTCAAAATTTGGTGGCAGCAAAAATGTCCGCTCCCATATATATTTGCTGTGCTCTCGGACCAATTGGCCTCAAGGCTCTTACATGTGGCGGACGCCTCCTTGCTGCCACCCTCTTTCTACTTTTGAAACGCAACGTCAAATGACGCAGCGGACATCACCAATGTGACATCACACGGCATCTTGTTGCCCTGGCAACGCGACATTGCAGTGTAAAATTACGTAATGATGTCACATTACCATGGCAACGTGATGCTGTGTGGCATCACACAGCGTCATTTGATGCTGTGATTCAAAAGGAGAAAGAGGGCGGCAGCAATGAGGCGGCATCATAGCTAGGTGCCATGGGGCACCACACACACACATTCACACAAACAAATTGCTGCCCCCCAAAAATTGCCGCTCTAGACTGTAGCCTACTCAGCTTACTGGGAAATCCACCACCGTATCTCAGGAAGCAGGCGGTCCCTCAAGCTGAAACTAATGGGGTTCAGCTCCGGAGACCCCCTGATTTCCACTGCTGTAAGTGCTGCAACAAATGTGTCACTATTGGTATCTTACAGTGTATGACATTCCTTCATGTCACTTTCAGAGAATAAAAATAATTTTGTCAGGGCATTGCAAAATATGTATGGAAAGAGGACAGGTTTATTGGTCAAGTGGAAAGCAGATTACACAGATAACTGTACCCCTATAAATACAGTATGTACAAAAATTGCAGTGACACTGCAAATCAGAGACATGTTGCAAAATAAGTATTACAAGCTTGGGACTTTTGAAATTAGGCACCTGTCTCCAAAACCTGTCTCAGAAACCTATCCTGGCTCCTAATCGATTCTTGAAATTCCCTTGTCTTTTTGTAGTACCATATGTAAAAGTGGTGCCAACTATTTTAACTTTGTACAGTGCTCCTGTCTAATGTGATTGTAATGTAATGTAACTGCGTACTGTATGTGCTATGATAACTTGTGAAGGAAGCATTGCAAGCAGACATCGTTTAGTTTTTATGGGGTTTTACCACTAACAAAAAGTTGGCTACATACGGAGCTTGGAGAACTTCAGCAGTCATGGGAAGAAAGGAATTACCTACTCATACTTTATTTTTCATAAATCCAAACTCAGAGAATCTGCATCACACAATGATGCCCAAACTCGTAGTTTTGGGAACCTAACACCTTTCACAGTCATACATTGTTTGTCTTTCATCGATGAATTGCATTATCAGTCAAGCTCAACTGCCTCCATTTGAGAAGCCTTAATATGCATTGTTACTTACAGAAAAAAATGATTTTGACGTACTGCTCCAAAATTGCGTCATATGTACCAAACTTGTTGCTTCAGTTTTTTACATAAGATACACATTTTTAAGCAACAAAGTTAACGTCACCTCAGATTTTTTGGCACAGATTGTAAGGGAGGCAAACAGTTTGACACCTTTTATTATAATCTGTGCGCCATGTAACTTCACCCTAAACTCCCCTATTGACTCTCCAAAACACAAGCTGATGCACACAGTGCAAAAAGTGGAATAGAGTCCTTAATACATTGGAGCAAAGAGACGCAAAATAAAAATGATGCAATTTTCTCCTATTTCTCTCCAAAATTGCCTTAGTACGTAGGCCAAAAAAAGTTAGCATGGATTAAGCACCATATATATTCCAGGCTTGTGACATTTTATCTGATTGTGTACTAGGATCCATACAATACTCAAAACATATTTTATTGCATACAAATGTAAAACTTCCCCACTCTCGTGGACCCGTTAAAGCAGTAGTTAATTTCTCTATCACAGTTTTACCCCATCATAGTTCAAATAGATGGCTGGCCCATGTAGCATTCAAATGTTTAAAACGTTTATTTGGTTTATCTGAAGTGAGATGTTTGTTTAATTGCAACTCTTTTAGGACATCACAATCACTGACGTTTTATTCTTTCTTATTTTTTTTTTAATTATTAAAGAGGCAATCCATGTGTTTTTGTTTAAATAAAAAAATAATAATACAGGATTGAAGCAGGGGCTCTCTGGAGCCCCATTAATTTCAGCTCCGGGGACCCCCTGCTTCCGGAGGTACTTACCTCCATAGTAGGTATCGGTAGCCAGTCCAGGGTTCACATTATGGGCGATTTTCAAAGCTCCCGGACTCTGCAGGCCAATAGGAAGCCGGAATGTCACCCGCAGCGGCTTCTTTTTGGCTCATGTGACGCGGTAGCTTTAAACTGCAGAAAACTGCAGGAGATACCGGCACCCCCTTCAGAGGTAAGCATCTCTGGAAGCAGGAGGTTCCAGAGCTGAAGAACCCCAGAGACCCCCTGCTTCAATCCTGTATTAAAAATACAAAATAAATAAAAACCCATGGGTTGATCCTTTAAGCTGAACCATTAATTCAAACCTTATTCCTCAAATAATGAATATAACACTTATGCCCAGATCCACCGAGCTCTGTTAATTCGGGGCTCATAATGTACTGTTATGAATGTTGATAACGGACGTTATGTTAACACGAATCCACAAAGTTGTCAATGCAGAAAAAACGTCTGCCTTTGAACTCACCTGTACACAAAAAGGAGCACACCTAAGATACCTGGGGGATATGCTAATTTAAGTCATTTAAATATACGTTGCATATTCATATTAGCATATATCTCCGGTATCTCAGATGTTCTCCTTTTTGTGCACAGATGTCTCTCCACATGTTGTATAAAGGTGTGTTTGGTGTGGTATATAAGTAACTTGGGACTTTAACAAAGTATCTTTCTCTCTTCAATAACCTATATTTCGGTCTGGAGGAAGCTAATGTCACCTTTAACGCATTGTTAAATCCTTATGTTTTACAGGCTCTGTAGGTAAGGGTTGTCAGAGGGATCACCTCGTTTGCATATCATTAGCACTAACGACCGGTATAGTTAACACAAGGGCTTCTTACGGCTGAAAACAGCACTCAACACTACATTACTGAGCTCTGAAGATACCCGTTGGCACTTAACATTAAGTTATTAACATACCTCTGTTGATCTTTTCCCTAAATAGGGAAAACATTACCGGCAGGCAGATGATAACAGAACTAGAATGTAAATAAAGTTTATTCTAGGAGGAAACAGGATTTGATAAATTGAAAGCACTCGTCAATAACATACCAACACGGGGGTATTGTAGAGACTGCATTATGTATCGTTTTCTGAAAGTGATCAAAATTACATTTTCCCTCTGGCTTAAAGCAGTACAATTGTTTTTATTAGAGTAACAGAGAAGTGGAAATAAAATGGATTTAGAATCAAAGTAACTGTTAGCCAAAATCAAACTGGATTGTATTTAAATTCATATGCTATGGAGTATTTGTGTATCTGTTGACTGCAGTGAGCCCTTGGCAGTTTTTAGGGTTTTTAGGACTACGGGGACAACAGTGAAGAAGATTGTTCAGAAAAACTATTTTAACATGCTCTTTGCTGTGTAGGAAAATAGAGATGTTTGCTTTAGGCCTGTTGTGAACCATATTTTGTTCCTTTTGAAGAACCCATTTTTATATATTTTTTACCTCTGTGATACATGCTCTATACCCGCTTATTGCTTTATAAGTATTATTTTATTTTTTTCAATTAAATTAAACAAATCTAAATGTATTGTTTTCTATACATTGCTGTTTCAAAAGTATACATTGCTTTAAAAGATACACATGCTTTAGAATAAAACAGTAAAATAATAGCAATTCCCTAACTGCTTACCTTGCTTAATAGTGACATTTTGGAAATAGACAGTGACTATAAATATTATTTTGATATAAACAACGCAAAGAAGACTGTAGTTGGTTTAACAAATGTTGATCTTGTTTAGTAAGTTTTTTTTTAATATTAAACCCCCCCCCCCCCCAGAATTTTGGACCATAGAAAGTAAAAGGTTAGCAATATTCCTCCAGTGTAAGCCCTTTATGTTTTAACCTTCAAGTACCTTTTCTGTTTTACGTCCAGTTTTCTATTGCACCATCAGAATGATTCCATAGGTACAGTAGGTAAGCATTTGTCTAAAATGCTGATTGTCAGTCAAATAAGGGATGGCACTGTGTTTGCCTGTAGAATAGACACACAACAAAAAGTTAGAAGTGATACCTTTAATAGTTAACTTGTGGGTTAGGAAGAGTGCAAGCTTTCAGGACCACAAAGATCCCCCCTTAAGGCAGATTTTTTTTTTTACAAATGAATCTGAGATAGCATATCATACAGACTTACTAGGATGTAATTCCTGTATTAATATGACATGCTAATTCAGCTTCATTTGTAAAAAATCTTCCCGAAGAAGGGACCTTTGTGATCGTAAAAACTTGCACTCTTTTTAACCCTAAGTTAACTATTAAAGGTATCACTTCTGTGTTACTTTTGCTTGTCAACCCTCAGTCATGATTGCCCTAGGATCTAAGCAATAAAGTGTCTTTTGATCTTGTTCCCCCGTTTTCTTCCCCCATCTCACGTTATTTCTGGGTCGAAGAGTGTCAGTTAGGTTTGAGTTATTTTTTTAATCCATTGGCAGTTTTTCCCCTCACTTTTCGGGAGGTAAATTGACAAGCACACAGGCTCCCTCACTTGTTTTTTTTAACTTTTATTTAAGCTCATCTTCAATTATATTTGTAATTATAATGGTTGTCAATTATTTAGTTATCGAACAAGAAATGGGCGGGGTACCCAGCACTCAAATGAGAAAAATAAAGTAAATGACAAATATGTTATGTAGCCATGCATAATAATGACTGCATACATCTTCCCTGTTGGCAGTAAGTCCTGGTAACTACAGGCCTGCCAACAGTAGTTATGGAGGTTTTCCCTCACACCCTAGTGTGGTGCCCTGTGTAAGGAGGGGAGTGGCTGTATGCTCTAAGTCCCTGGATAGTGACCTCAGAGATGCGCCTGCCCCCTGAGGTATAAAGGGCACAACACTGACAGTTAGTGTTGTTGTTGGTGGAGAAATAGTAACCAGAAGGTACAGAGATTGGAGAATCACTTTTGTGACCCTAGTGCAGTAACTAGCGGTAGCAGAGTGATCAATTAAGTTTTGTCTACGCCATACTGTGTCCAGGGACCTGGCACAGCGGTGATCTCCCTAGGAGAAAGGGAATCCCACTTCAATACGGGAGGGCGTACCTGGCAAAGGGACAGCACGGAGAGATGTGCAGCTAGAGCCGGCAGCTGCATGGGGCAGTCTGCAACATCCCTGTATTCAATAAAGATGTCCTTGAGAAAAAGAACCCCACTGTGTGAGTGTGAGATTACTCAACAGTGGATGGCACCAAGAAGGAGTTCCTTACCAGGACCATCTCCCTGCGGAAGCACAGATCCTGATGAGGTGGAGGCGCTGCACATGATGTAGGTTGGACTCGCACCCACTACCTCAGCTACCTGTCCTGATGACATCCCCTAATAACACCAAGCGGGAGACTCAAGAGTCCTGTTACTTGCAGGTGCACCACCACACACGCCTTGTAATGGGGGACTGGTTAGACTACACGGGCCAATATGAGATTGGGTGGGTCAGGCCAGAGGGATACACCCGTTACAATTGGAGGCGCTGCTGAGATACCTGTTAACAGGACAGGCTTTTGCTAGGCACACATTAGGAAACAGGGAGAGTGTCTGCTGCCACTTTGTGCTGCGTGGGACGGAACCAGGGGTAGTCAGGGAGATGCTGGAGCTGCATGCCGCAAAGACGCCTTGGGATCCGTTAGGGGTTAGTGAGTCTGGAGCAGGGGGCTATTGCTGTCCTAGTCGCCTTGAGGTAGCGCTAGCGGGGGACGCCTAAGGGGTAAACTGGTAACTGAGAGCAGGAATTCTGGACGGGTCCGCACTAGGCTAGCCAAAAGTAGGTCGACGCCCAAAGTACTGCATGGAAGAGCCAGAGTACTCTAGTCTCCATTCCAGATCACTTACCAGGGAGCACAGACTGGAGGAACGTGTTACAGTAGACACAGAAAGAGTGAGCCTAGCCTGAGGTAGTGCAAACACGAGTCGGATATACGTTAGGTACACAAGGTGGTGCACAAGGCATGTTTATTGTACAGATGTGGTAGCTGCCCCGCAGAGCGGAGCTCCATGTACAAAACCCCCGTGTTCAACGATCACGAGCGATCTGTCGGAATGGAGGATCTGCACAGAGCAGAAGGTCCAGGATGGCGGAGAGAGAGAACCACAAAAATGGAGGATCTGCACAGAGCAGAAGGTCCAGGATTGCGGTCAGAGGAAGAACACGCATATGAACTGTGCGTGGGTGAAGAACAGGCTACAGAAGAGACTTTTGTGGGCTTGTTGTGGAATGGCGTGAAAGCCGTGGCTGCGCCATGTTTGACCTGCCTATGTTCTCGGGAAGATACCCCCGAGAATAGAGAGGACGACAGTCTTGCGAGATGGGAGGAACGAAATGGACTTTGTTATACCCCAATTAACAAACAGCCAGACGCTGCCTTAAATGAAAGAAAAGACAATGCTTACCAAGATGGCGGTTCCCGCGTTCCCGGGACACCGCGTGGGCATGCTGCGGAAAGTCTTGCAACTTTGCAGTCTGCTAAATGTTGGCCAGGATTGGCGCCAACAAGAAAACTCCACCCCGAGGGGAAGTTTGGCGCGAAAGCTGGAGCCGCGCCCTCATGGACTATGACTCACTCCGCACCTGTGCTGGGTCAGCCTACAAGTCTACGAGACCTCCCCCTAGTTTCAACCAGGGGGAGTGGTTTGCGGTTCCACCGGATGTCGACAGAGAAAATGGGAGGAAGGGTTGCTACCTCAGCCCATGCCTTTCAGTTGCGAAGAGCCATTGACCAGTATAGACCTCTGAGACGAGTACCTCCGCTGGTAAAGATGGCTGAAGCTGCTGACAAAGTGGACCAAGGTCCTGTGATTTCCACTCACCCTTATTCGGCTCCAGGAGGCTTCCTGGTGATACGGGTGGAGGGTGTGGAGACTGTGGCGTGTCTTTGCCTGCAGTGCAGACTGCCGGGCGGAGCCGTGGGCAGCGAGGCCCGATGCCCCCACTGCGGACTGCAGTACATGTGGCCAATGACCACATTCGTACCGGTGCAAGCTGTGGGAGTGGCCGGAAATGTCCCGATGCCAATAGAAGAACAGCCGGGAGCTCTCTGGAACAAGAGTGCCAGTCCCGCGGAGTCGGAGCCAGCACTGGTGCTTCCGATGGAGAAACTTAGCCATCGGAGAGGTGATCACCGAGGAGCCCATCGCCGGTCTCCTACTGGGATGCCTCGGCCGAACTGTAAACTGGAATCCTCGGACGAGGAGTGTGCAAGGCTGGCAAGTAAGGCCGTTCCAAAACGGGACTATTATACCAGTGGTACGCCATGGAGGGATGCAATTCCTCGTGGTGTGGAGACACGGAGTCGAGTGTCTCCAGTACCGAGACCGCCCGATCGCCGGAGTCCCACTGCCGTGGTGACTAGTGGATCGGACGGAGGTCGATCCACCCCTACCTTGCGAGGGACTAAGACACCGTGCCTGTCGCAGACCCAGGAGGTGGAAGATCCGGAAGAGCGAGTCCAGAGCCAGACTGGATCGCGCAGAAGACGGGCGTTGGCGGATGTCCTCGTGGAGGAAGAGATCCCGCTTGGGGATCCACCCCAAGATGGCGTCGCAGCACGTGCGTGTGCGGAAGTGGTTCCGGCGGACCAGGGAGGCCCCGAGTGGGAGATGGTGCCGCCTCTGCGGTCAAGCAGCGGGAAACGATCCCCTACTACCAGGGGGAACGGACGTTTCAACTGCAACCCCAGAAGCCCAGCTGTTGAAGACAAAAATGGACTTTGTGGCGACGTTAAAACAGGTATCGCTGGAGAGCAGGTCGAAACCCTGTCAGTGCCTACTGTTCGGTCCCGTCCCCAAACCCCGTCCACACCCAAGGTTAGCCCCAAGGCCCTAGTTAAAGCCCCTGTACCCGTCACTATTTTATTTGGGTCCAGTTCAAGCTTAGGGTTGTCCGGGGAGTCACGGGGTCCTTCCGATGATCGGACTGGAAGCCTGGACTTGGGTACGTCGGATGATGGGTCGGAGGGAGGAGGGAGCATGTCCCGACAAGTGTCGGTGTCCAGTGATTGCCCTAGTGGGCTTAGTATCACAGTACGAAACACCTCTCAGTATAAAGGAGTTAATGCGAGATCTGAGGGTACGTCTGGGGTGTCTTCTGGTGGGCCTGATGAGGAGTCCATAGAAGAGAGTATAGATCCTAGCTCCGAGGAACGGAAGGAGACTAGGTGGTGGGCCCCATTGTACGAGGGGTATGTATCATGGTTCGACCGCACCCGCTTTATTTTAGAGAGGGAGGGGGTGGTTGATCACTGGTGGGCTGCCGGTGACTTTGACGACGAGTCATACCTTAGGGCTCTACGAGTAAGGTGGGACCGAATCCAGGCAGGTCTTATTATCCCTAAGGGGTCCGCGGGGTTAGATGACCCGGTAGAGAACGATGAGCCCCTATCATGGGTGTTGCCCGGGGCGGCTGGTCAAAGCAGCTTGACCAGGGCTTGCCGAGCTGAAAGGGCAATTACGGCCAAATATAGGAAGTCCCATGGGCTTGATTATCCATATGTCCCTGAACCTCTAATGAGAGAGATAGAGGAGAATAGGGAAAGATGGCTTAAGAATGATATACAGTATTATATCGTAGAGAGAGGGGGAGCCATTAAAGGGATACAGGCCGAGCAGAGGGTAGCTCAACTGATGCGGGTCTGGAAGATAGGGCGCAGTGTGTATATGCACAAGGTGGTATACTGCAATGAGCGAGGAGTACCCCGAGAATACAGCGTGACTGTACATGATGCCGCGGGGCGAGAGGTGAAGAAGCCCGATCCTCGGCATTATTATTGAGTATCCAATAGAGTGGTCTGTTGTTTTCTTTAACGCTCCCTGCTGGTCAGTGAGTGTACTGGGCTTACATTATTATGTTCATGTGATGATGTTTGCTATGTTATTTGTGTGTTCTTTTGCTGTGTTTCCTGGCGCAAGGTACACCAAATTTAGGTCCCAGCCGGGACGGTGGGTATCAACCAGGGGGAGTATGTAGCCATGCATAATAATGACTGCATACATCTTCCCTGTTGGCAGTAAGTCCTGGTAACTACAGGCCTGCCAACAGTAGTTATGGAGGTTTTCCCTCACACCCTAGTGTGGAACCCTGTGTAAGGAGGGGAGTGGCTGTATGCTCTGAGTCCATGGATAGTAACCTCAGAGATGCGCCTGCCCCCTGAGGTATAAAGGGCACAACACTGACAGTTAGTGTTGTTGTTGGTGGAGAAATAGTAACCAGAAGGTACAGAGATTGGAGAATCACTTTTGTGACCCTAGTGCAGTAACTAGCGGTAGCAGAGTGATCAATTAAGTTTTGTCTACGCCATACTGTGTCCAGGGACCTGGCACAGCGGTGATCTCCCTAGGAGAAAGGGAATCCCACTTCAATACGGGAGGGCGTACCTGGCAAAGGGACAGCACGGAGAGATGTGCAGCTAGAGCCGGCAGCTGCATGGGGCAGTCTGCTACATCCCTGTATTCAATAAAGATGTCCTTGAGAAAAAGAACCCCACTGTGTGAGTGTGAGATTACTCAACAGTGGATGGCACCAAGAAGGAGTTCCTTACCAGGACCATCTCCCTGCGGAAGCACAGATCCTGATGAGGTGGAGGCGCTGCACATGATGTAGGTTGGACTCGCACCCACTACCTCAGCTACCTGTCCTGATGACATCCCCTAATAACACCAAGCGGGAGACTCAAGAGTCCTGTTACTTGCAGGTGCACCACCACACACGCCTTGTAATGGGGGACTGGTTAGACTACACGGGCCAATATGAGATTGGGTGGGTCAGGCCAGAGGGATACACCCGTTACAGTTATAAAGAAATTTTACTGTCAGATAGGCATACGGTATAACCAGCACTTAAACAGAGATAATCTCAAGCAACAAAGTTGTATAAGCCAGTAATGAAGGGGTTAATAACAAAACTGCTACAGCCTGTCTGACTCTGATCCTATGATATTATTGGCTTCCTTAGCCTGTAGCACTCTTGTTATTAACCCCTGCATTACTGGCTTATATAGCATTGTTGCTTGAGATTATCTCTGCTAATTACCGGTTATCATTGAGATATACTCTGCAGTTGGTTGGTCTAATTGCCACTAGCCTCGTTTGGGCATACATTTACTAGTGACCACTCTTGGATCACTAGATTATTTTATAGGTTGCCATATTGTGTATTTTGTTTTTAGTGGTTCAGTGTGTTGGGAGTTACCGTCCATATAGGACTTAAGGGAAGTACCCTTGATCACTGTGATCTTGGGGAACGGGCCAGAAGAAGGGGCATTCCGCCCCGAAACGTTGCCCCCCTTATTTGTCTTGACCCCCCCTCCCTTTTTTTCCATGTCTTTTCCTTAATCCTTTCCCTTCCCCCACCCTGTGTTCTCCCACTCCATTTGCTGTTACTCACAGTTGTACGTATATTGCTGACCTTCGCGATTATCTATATATATTCTGCGGTCATATTGTGGCAATATCACAGTAAAATTTCTTTATAACATATTTGTCATTGACTTTATTTTTCTCATTTTAGATCTGTGTACCCCCCCCCCCCCCATTTCTTGTTCTATATTGTCCTTTGGGAGAGAATAGGGTACCTCCAGGTTCCCGTGCACCACAGTCTTATTTTACTCCCCTATATTGTTAGAGTGCTGTTAAAACCATATACTTTCTGATTATTTAGTTATCATTCTAATATGTGTATATATATATATATATATATATATATATATATATATATCACACAGCATCTTAAAAGTGCGTAATGGACCTTACCAGTTTTTTTTTTTTTTTTTTTCCCAAACGTTTTTATTAGGCATAATCATCTTTACAGACATTGGTTTTACATTATCAGTGTTGGCCTAATACAGTTGTATTTTCCTTGTTCATGTGGGGGGAGAGAGAAAGAAAGGAAAGATCCCCTAAGGCCACGTCATTGTCCCTGGGGTGTGGAAAAAGAAAGAGAAGAGGGGAGAGGAGGGGGGGGGGGGGGGAGGGGAGAGAGAGAGAGTCCTTCCACCCTCTCCTCGTCCGGCACCAGTTTTTATTCATTTTCACTATTGATGGGTTGGCCCCTTTAGGGAAGGGTTTTCTGGAGGGGATTTGGCCAAGGGCACTTGGCTGATGGGCAGTGCTTGATGTCAGTTCTCGCTATGGGTTTTAAATATGGAGGTTCAATTTTGATCAACTTCTTGGCCTAGAGGCAAGAGGTTTCGTGTCATCTTGGATTGGCAAGGTCCTGGGCTTTTAGCTATGAACATAATTTGTAAGTTAAGTAAATAAATAATGCTGTGACCTTTTCCATCATTTCACTTGTCTGTGTTTTTATTTTAATGCTAATGGAGTTTTGAGGTGAACAAGGTGGAGTGGGGGAAAGTAGACGTCCCGGGTCAAAGTGTCACAAAAATGTATTGCTCAAGAAAAACAGAGGGATACACTAAAAAACTAATTTTAACCTAGAAGGGCCCTTATTTTTTTTTTATAATATTCTAATTATCCCAGGGAGAGGGAGTGGCTCAGTGAGTAAAGACACTGACTGGCACAAAGTTTGAAGCAGGGGAACCTGGTTCAATTCTTGATGTTGGCTCCTTGTGACCTTGGGCAAGTCACTTTATCTCCCTGTGCCTCAGGCACCAAAAACATAGATTGTAAGCTCCACGGGGCTGGACCTGTGCCTGCAAATTGTCCCTGTAAGAACATGCTATTATTATAATATGTTTATAATATTATTGTAGTCAACCTTTTATCAAAGGAAAACATTTTGTTTTTCATCTTTGAAATGTTGCATAGATTGCTTTAGATTTTTGAGAGTTCCGAGGAAGCTTATCATGTTCAGAAAATTGGCAAGTCTAGCATACTCTAATCCATCATTTTCTTGGTATGAGAATGCACCGTAGAGTTAAGGAATGAGGGAAGAATATTGCTCTTGACAACAATATTAAATGTGCTCTCATGTACAGTATTTGGCAATATAAATCTACAACAAATGTCACAATGTAGACATGCGATTACAAGGCACTTTCTCTTGGCAGATACAGTATCAGGAACTTCAGTAGGGGCGTCCTGCTTCTGACCATCAGATATCGGAGAAAGGCTGTCTAATACTTCACTGACACAAACATTTATGTTAAACCTATTGCTGCAGAGGACATAAATATAACAGTCACTTAAGATGTAAATAATGTACACGTATACACTGACCGACTTTTATGTGACTTAGACTGAGTCGCTTCCGCAAACACCGGTACTGAGGTTAACTCTGAGAGTGTATCCCATTGTATTATTTTGCATATTGTCAGTAACATGTAAACATGAGTAATTTCAGTGGTCCTTATGTGAGAGTATTATCAATAAGTGTTTTTGAGTAATATTGAAACTTCAAGTTGTTTTTCATTTTTCATCTAGTTATATAGCAAAACGATGTCGTACAATCTGTAAGCATTTGTTTAGCTTTATCCGGTACTGCTGTGTTGGTTCTTAAATAAAAATGACATTAGCATCTGACATGCCTCATTAACGTTCCCTCTGCGTTGCATATCTTTGGCAGAACTGATGTTCAATATGCCCAATGTGCAAGTCCCTCTGACATAGCACAGGTGCGGGTTTCTTTCACATGGTAGTAGAGCTGACATCCAGACCTATCGTAACTTACGCATCATATGGGACAGCCTAACATAGGAAGGAGGCCACACCTGCAGCTGTCACATATTCCAAATACAAACTAATATGCCATTTTTAAATGTAGAAATTAGCCATAAAACAGTAAGATCATATAAAACTTGACATATTGATAGTGGGAGAGGCCACTGGTTAATCACAGGAAGCTGTAAGTGACCCTTGGAACGCAGGTTGTCCTTCATTTGCATACATGGCACCAGTACTTGTAAAAGGAGCCAGTATATTTGGTATGTTGTATGTGGAATTTGATAGCAGCCTATTAATTTGTTGTGTGGGAAATGGGTGCTTTGCCATCAAGGAAAAAAGGAACATTGAAGGTAGTTCAATGAGGCTTGTCGGATGCTAATGCTGTTGTCATTTGAGAAGTAACAGAGCACATAAAGATGGAGTGAAAGAAAATCCTCCTATTTTCAATGTTTAATTTTGCTTTATTTTGCTCACTCTATTTAGCTGTATGATTCCTGCTTCCTTAATGTACAGGCTCATTTAGGACTGCAGGGGCTTAAAGGAATAATTCATTAAAGGGCAATTATTATAAGTTGAGGTGGAAGCTTTCGCTGTATAGTTTGATAGCCTAAGAAAAAAATAGTACAAGTGAGCTGTTATATTTTGTACCTCCTCAAATTGACTGTAACAAATTAGATCCCAATTTAGGAACTATATACATTTTAATGCCTAAATGTTTGACACTTGATGAAAGGTCTCCTTGTTTCATTTTTCTACGATAAATGACCTGTAATTATTATACATCTTCTCAGGAATAGCTCACAGCCTAGGTTAAAAGGATTACTTGTGAATGTCTTCAAACATTCCTGTCTGTATTAAGTAACCTGAAACATGTAGTATACTGTTCGTTTAGATGTAATAAGTCTCCATAAAAGGATTCACTAGGACATCAAGAATATTTCACAATTTATCCTATGGCATTTTTAAACATGTCATTGCAGGTTAAAATGTGTCTGGAAAGATTAAAAAATAATAATAGTTTAAAGTGAATATATATAAATATATATATTATATACCCTAATTTCTTCAAGTTCCTGGAACTAGTGCGTTGCAACTAACTGTTATGACACTTACTTTAGTAACCTATCTTCTAAGGTGTATTGTTGCTTACACATTCATTTTGACTTAAGTTGCTATATTTCTTTAAATTCTTTTCTGCAGAGACTGCTCTGTGTTTCTTTTTCGTTTTCTTTACCTTCCGGCTACTTTATATACATTTTTAGTGCACTTGTAGCATTTACATAACATCACAATAGTTGTTCCATTGATGGCTTTTGTTCACTGATCGTCATGATTCATGCCAGTTCCTGCATTTGCATCCATTGAGGGATGCTCTGGGAGAGGGATGTGGGAAGTTTAGAGCCAAGCCATCACACTAATAGTGATCACATGGCCCTTTTGCTGAGATGGCCCTAAAAACGTAAATAAAATAATTGTATAGTTGTGTAACCTAAAGTGGCCTCTTTCAGTTATCCTGTACCATTCCATAAACTGCAGGTTATATTGACTTTTTGCTTCTTATGTAGCTTTGTACTAGTCATTTTTAGTGACATCATGACGTAAAGAATAGCTACATAAATTCCAAGGGATTAAGTGCTCAACTGTTTTACTAGCAGTGTCATTGTTAGGCATCCATTCTCATATGGTTATGGCAAGGCTATGCAAAGCAAATGAAAATAATTTCATTACTGTAAGCACCTCCCTCTTCTAGTCTTCTTGTGTGATATTTCTGTCTATTGTGCACTTGCTCCGTTCCTTTCTTGTTTACATTTACTTATCTGCAAAATTAAAAGCCGTAGGGGTAAAGTCCATCACATGGGCCATTGAAAACAGTAATGTTAAACTATTTATTAGAAAACTTATAGAAGCTCAACAGACCTAAGGCTACAAGGCTGATTAATGGTTGCATTTTGTGTTTCCGTTTACTTTTTAATGCTGCAGCATTAAACCTTGTGTTGCAGAATAAGTGATTAGCCTATAAGATAATGTATTTACTTAGAAAGTATTTTACCAGGAAAAATACATTACGAATTACCTCTCATTTTCATGTTTGTCCTCAGCACAAAATAAAGTTGACAGCATTACAAGTTGTAGTTACAAACATGTTTAAAATAGGAAGCAGCCAAAGTCTTGAAGGAACTTAGACAGGAAACGATTTGGAGAGACTTGGATAAATAATTCAAGTGAGGTGATCGGTATGAGAAGGAAGAGCGACCAGATTCTTTATTGAACCTTTGAACAATAAGCAGGGTTCTGGAGGCGGATTCACGGAGATAAGTGCTTTGTACATTAGGGGTGAAAAGCCTGCTCAGATAATTGGGTAAAGAATATATTTCACAGGAAAGATGTACGTTGAGTCTGGACTCAAGGGATAGCCAACCTAGTCAAATTAACATATCACATTTGTGGGTGTTGAAGTTACATAATAACACAAAGTGGCTTATTGAGTTGTAAAAAAAGTCACTGAGGTGAATTATAACCATTGGGATTTATTTCTATAAAGTACACCCAGTTAGGAATAGATTTTGGATGTCAGTTTGTCAATATGCAGACAAATGTTACATGGGGGTCTAGCCACATACCCAGTAGCTCTTTCAAGTGAAGCTTTAGAAATGTAGTGTTTAAAAAATGTTTGTTTTTAGTGATCCAGTTTTTGACCTTTGAAAAATCAGATTGCAGTACATTTTCAAGGTCAGAGAGGCTGGGACGGTGTGCATAAAGGATAGTACAATCCGAATACATGTGCAGAGAAGTTGACTTACAAACCGTGGGTAGGTAATTTATAAAGACATAAGGGCCCCTGAACAGAGCCTTTGGGGAACCCACAGGTAATATCCAAGTGGTTAGAGTTGGAGCCTGAGTTAGACACAGATTGGGGTCTTCCTGATACATAGGAGTCAAACCAGTTTAAAGCATGTTGTCCATTACCAGAGTACTGAAGCTTGTTTAGCATAATAGTATGGACAACAGTATCAAAAGACTTTGCAAAATCTAGGAATATTGCACCAGTCAACCGGCCATGTTCCATTCCACTTTGGATCTCATTCCAAATTTTTAAGAGGGTAGTTATTGGGGATGGATTTGGTCTGAAGCCAGATTGGAATTGACTAAGAAAAGGTAACTTTTTATAAAAGTTTTTTATTTGGAAATTAACAAATTTTTTCTATTACTTTGGATAATAGAAGTACAATGGAGATAGATCTGTAGTTTGAGACAATTCTTTGTCACCACAGGCATAACTAGTGGTTTTCTAGACCTTAGGGATTTGACCAGAAGACAAAATAGTGCTGATTATGTAGGCAATTGGTTTTGTAATAACGGGGTCACCAAGACATAGGAACTTTGGGTTAGATCCTCGGAAGGTTTCTTATTTTTAAAGGTTACGTTATCTCATTTTAATGTCTCCATATCCATAATGCATATCCCCAAAGCTGCTTAACGCTATGTTGTTCAGCCATTTTCCTTAAAAATAAGGGATTGTTACATTTTAATGGACCATAGGTTTCTTCATATGCAGATCATATGGTAATGAGCACCTTACCTACCAGTGGAAATCCTCAGACCGTTACTGTTAAGGTTAGGCTAATAATACAACAATATTTAGCGCCTGTTGAAAGCTGCTCTTACTCACTTCTAAACCCTGAGGAGCATTGCGTTATTTCTCCAAATAGCCTACAAGGGAAGGTCTTAAGTGGTGCCCATATGAATGGACTGAGTATAGGAATTAACCCTTTCATGACATGTTATACTTACATATATATAGAGGAATATATAAATGGCTGAAACATAGCAACAACTTAAAATATATATATATTTTAAGGGATTAACAATAAATGTTGTTTAATGTTGAAAGTGAATATTAGATATGTTTATTTGGCCTAATATTGTATATTTTTTGTATAATTTATGGTATAAAGTTTGTGTTTACCAGAATTAATGTATATATGAGAAAATTATTTTCAAGGAGACAGAAGTAACCAAAATAATATTTAATTACACCAAACATAACTATATACATTACAGACAACGAGAAACATATATAAACATATTTATAAAGTACTCCTTGTGTGGTCGGGAAAGAGGTATCGATCAATGTGTCCATGCACTTCTGCATTTCCCAGGAATATAACAGATCCCGTTAACTGGGCAATGCTGGTAGTTACAGCTGTGGTATGCTAACTTCCCTAATAATGTTCCTTCCCAATGCACATATGCAGTGTATTTGTTTAGGCTATGCTAATCCCCCTTCATCCAGGTAACGTTACCTTGGTTATTTTGCTAACAGGCCTTACTTTGGCATATTATTCGCCTTGAGGATACCCATTCATAATGAGAAAAATAAGGTCTGTTACCTTATTAGGTAAGGTAACGTTATTTGTCCTTATCGTACTTCTGAGGATCTACCCCTTTGATTGCACTTGGTCAGGCCCACATTGCTGGTTTGGCTGAGATAAATTGAAATTCATGAGCACAGTGAGGAGGAGGCACTGATATAGGAGTGCGCTCAATCTGGACTTCCAGATTAAGGTCACGTTTGCATCTTGATAATAAGGAAACAGCACATAGTACAAAGTATTCATTGAATATGTTGGCAATGGCTGAATGATCAGACAAAATTACATTATCCTTTTTGATAATGGAAGATTCTTAATAGCTACAGTGCTAAAAAAATATGATTAATGACCTTCTGGAATGTTGCAGGATTTAATGTGTGTTGATAACAATTGTCAGAGTAGTTTTGTGATTTTGCAAGTGTAGTTCACCTTCTGCATGTATTTCGCAGGGCTGTATAATTTTCAAATCTTGTGTAGGGCCAGTTAAATTGTATTTATTCCACAAGGCATCTCTAACGTGGCAAAGCTCAATAAGATGGGATGTAACTCAGGGAAGATGGGTCCCATGGACTCTGTCTGTGCAGAGGAGCATGGATAGCACACATTTTTAGGAACTCTGACTAGGAATAGTCAAGTGCAAAATCAGGGTCTGGAATCAAATTGATTCTGAACCCAGAGCAGTTGATAAGGTCAACAAGAAATTGTTGAAGGTTAACGAACAGGACTTTAGGGCTACTGTAGGTTTTAATAGTCTGCTTTTATGTTGGATTCTGTTGAGACAGGAGGATAAGATTCAATCTAACGCTGAGTGGTTACAGGATGTAAAATTTGATTGAGTAGGGGGAGAAATTATTTGAGTAAATTTTGTGATTTGAATTATGCACATATTTAATTGATGTTTAGGGTCAAGTCAATTAAAGTTAAAATAACCAAGGACCAATAACACACTATTTCTATTCAAAGAAGAAGACATATTGTCAAGAAAATTAGACATACCAGATAGGGATTGTACTGGTGCTTTTGATAGGAGATAGAAGGGAGACAAATCTTACCAACTAAGTTTTCAAATGAGGATGGGATACAGGGGTTATTTAGTAACACATATTTTAAGGAATAATCAATATAAAATAACACCCCTTTTCTCTTTGACTGATCCTTCTTAAAAATTGAGTAACATTGAATAGAAATAGATGTATCAAGAGTTTGGGGACATTGCCATAGTTCAATGTTTCAGTAAGAATTATTGCTTTAGTTTTATACAAAAAGCACCATGCCCTTTGTTCATCTAGTTTGGAAATATGTCTATAGATGACAGATAGTACTTTAAGAAATTTAAAAGGGACATTTTATGTTGCCTGGGTTTAATTCAATATTACCTGCCGATTATAGTAATAAATCAATAGAAATGTAAATAATTGTCTGTGGTTGCAAAAGAATGATGCATGCAATGGCAATTTGATTTATTGGTGCGAGGTGGGCTGTTTTTCAGAACTCAACACTAGTAAGTAATGCAACGTTTTTGAGTAAGCCAGGGTGTATGAGCCTGAGCTCGTGGGGGAAGAGGGGTGTTATGCATGGGCCTGGCTGGGGGTTGGGGGAGTTTGGGCCTAGCTGGGGGGAGGAGGTGTAGCCTGGCTGAGGGGGGAGAAGGAGGTTTGGCCTGGGAGTCAGAGAGAGCTGCAGGAGAGGGGGGGGGGCTGCTGTGGAGAGGTGCCTTGTGTGCTTAACAGCGAGGCCCCTGAATGGGACTGCCGCAGACACGAGGAAGGGGGGCATGGGCATGTGGGGCGTTATCTGGCATAGGCAATGGGCCTATAGGTCCGCGAATAGGCCTTCTAAAGACTGAGGAGGGTGTGCAGTAGGGGTCTCTGTGCGTGAAGGGTGACGTCCAGTAGAGAGCAAGGGCCTGCAAAGAACTGCAGTCTGGGGGACACAAGCCCGAGGAGCGGCGGCCCCTATATAATAGGGTCAATGCGAGGGGGGCTCAGACGCCTTGACTCACCGGGAACGGGGCAGCAGTCCCAGCTCTTTCCCTGGTCGGCAGCCCTGCACAGAAGACAAATATTATGTTAACATTTCACATACCTATATTAGCAGTTGATTTTGCTAATATTTTCAGCACAGTAGATGTTACATTTCAGAGACGAATTAACAGTGCATACCTGTAATAAAAGAATTATGATACGAAAGAAGGATATTAAGCGGCCTGTTCTGCCAGGTTTGCCATAATAGTATTTTTATGCAAGAATTACAAACAGGCCAATTAAAAAAACTAGAATGCTTAGAATTGTGTAAAGCTTGAAACTCCTAGTAAATTATGTTCACTGTTTATACCATTATATAATACTTTAAAATGTTCTGCGGTACGGAAATGGCAAGTGTTAAGGGACTATTGTTATTTCGATCATATTTTGAAAAGAAGAGGCCAAAAGGTCACATTTCTGCAGTGTTTTTAGCAGTAGCCATGTCTCTTGTGGAATTTGCCTTGTTTAAAGTCTTTCCACATCAAGTTTGTCTCTGTAATACGTATTATTTAAGTCATGTTTTAGATGTTTATTGTAAACTGGTGTCTTGATACTGTATGTGAGTGAAGACTTGACAGGGTATTTGGTATGACAATTTGCATTTAGGTACAGTATGAGTAAAAAGGGATTTGTAGATATATTTAGTTTCTTGGATACGCTGCCATGCATTGTCCACATCTAAACATCATTATCTAATGAATGAACACACTTCCCTCCCTTATACTGTATAGTGAAGCAGTGAAGTATCTCAATTTATACTGATATATACTATTAACTCATTTTGAATTTAATTCTGTATGGATGTGCTTATATATTACCATCCATGCTGGTCTATTTAGGTCCCCTATACACACTAAGAACAGCGGTACAAGTAGTGCATGGGCTAGTCCAACACAAAGATGGCCGTGAGAGATTGTCTAAGCTTGACCGACTTTCTTTTAGATATTTAAATTAGACTAAAATGCTATTATTAGTTATACAATGGTCTTCTTGCATTAAGCAATACAAGAACATATTAAACAAAAAGAAAATAGCAAGGGAAAAATGGCCTACACACCGGACAAAGCGTCAAAGTTTCAGACACACAACCCTTTTTCAACCCTATTACCTCTTGAAAAAGGGTTGTCAACTAGAAATATTGAGGATATCTTTTATTATATTGTTTATATATTTCTATGCATTTTTTGTATTCTTTTGATATCGTTTCATCAACTAATGTTAGCTGACCCCATAGAAGTAATACATAATATATGTATATTTAAGTAATAATCCCAGAAGAACAGGGCATTACTGGCCAATAGTGCCCTGTTCAAACACACACACACACACACACATACACACACACTCTGCAGCAGACACACACACTGCAGCAAACACACTAGATAGACAGAAACTGTAGATACAAACAAACTCTGCAGATAGACACTTACTTTGCAGCTACAAAGACACTCTCCCCCCTCCTCAATCAACTGTGTTCGTGGAGCTGTGTTCACGGAGGGAAGGGGACGCGTCACTGTCTGGCTGCTGCTTCCTGACCAATCCCCTGCCCTGTCTCAGAGCTGTTCCTGCCTCCTGATCAATCCCCTGCCCTGTCTCAGAGCTGTTCTGACAAAAGGAAAAGCTGATTGGCTAGAAATAAACACTTTGCAAGCTGACAAAACTTCTGGCATTACTGATTTACTGATAGGGATTTAAATAATGCCAGGAATTTTACAGCTTTAGCCTATAATAATTAATATAACATTAGTTGATGTGTTGTATTTTGGAACATTTCTAAAGCTTTGAAGATAAAAAAAATATTTGATATGTTAAATATGTATTGCAAACAAGCATTTATAGAAAGATCTTATTTTATTTAATTTCCCTCTGTTTTATTGACTATGTCTATTTTGAAATAGAGGTAGCAAGTGTTGTCCATCTAAGTCTTCTCTTTTGATATTTTCTGAGGACAGACAGTTTTAGGCCTGATTTGACTACAAACAGAAGTTTTGACCATGCGTTGCACATGTAATAAATGTCTTTTCAATTCTATGCCTTCTGCTTTTTGCAGTAAAACAACCAAAGCAATAAGCTTATGAGCTGCTGCTAAACATTTACCTTAAAGATTGGCATTTATTATCCTGATTCAGATATTCTTGGCTGTATGGCTAGACAGGGAATAACCTTAGACTTGGCTTGAGTTTCAAATTAGTATGCTGTGATGAGTTGACCATCTGTCCAAGAATGATGACTTTTCAGTATCTCTCTTGCTACCATAACAATAAAAATGTAGATTACTTTGCACTGTTTGAAAGTAAATTTATGATTTTATATCTTTGTCCAAGCCTGCAATTTTTGCATAAGACATTCACATAGCAAGTTCTACTTGGCAAGGCATTAGTGTAGTCATCATTAACTATCATCCAACCGTAGATAATCTTTTTTGTGCTTTCCTAAAGTATATTTGTTTAACAGCAGGTTCCATTAAAATAAAACACTGAAAGGAATCTTTGTATTGTAAAGTTAAATTAAATTGCAACAGAATACAATATTTTTCCCACTGTAGAAAATATTTATATATTCTACAGAGAACCTTGCTGGTCCCGTTGTAGTAGTTATTACAACAAATGTGACATTATTTGGCATTTATTTTGCATCGATTTTAAAGTAATATTGGAAAGTTCACATGTAATGTTGTAATATTATTTACAATTTAAGTTTAACATGTTGACATACTGTCCAGCAGATCTAAACCCTCATCCGCTACTTCTACCTCCTCCACCTAAAACAGTCTTAGAACACACCTATTGATTCATTTAATAAACTGACAGTGATGAAGTTACTCTAATGGAGTGATTTTCAACTGGGGTTCCGTTGGCACCCCTCAAGGGTTCTGCGGCCAATCGGGGGGGGGGGGGGGAGAGAGTTGGAACAACTGTCCAACTGTCCAAGGCCCGGAGGCTCCCCATGCAGCAGTGGTGACCTGGTGGCTCCCTGGCAATGGCTGTAGCCCGACGGCTCCCTTGCTGCAGCCCGGCATTCACCTCCCTCCTCCGGTCGACACCGGAAATTATGTCCAACTTCTGTCCGACTGGAGGAGGGAGCTCTGGACCAGCGCAGCACAGGAGGCCTCCTTGTGTGTGTGTTAGAGAGAGAGAGGGGGGAAGTGTAAGAAGGGAAGAGAGAGATGGGTTGATGGAAAGAGAGAGAGAGACAGTGGGGAAGAGGAAGAGAGAGAGAGAGAGAGATGGGGTAGGGGAAGAGAGAGACGGAGGGAGGGAAAGAGAGAGAGCGGGGAGCGGGGAATTATATATATATAATTGATCAAACAGTGAACCGTTTCTCCTGGTTTGCTTTGCAAACACAACTTGTTGCGCTTTTGCATGCTGACTATTTCTTTAGTTATTTCCTGTAGTGGAATAATCGTGCTGTACTTACATATTATTGGTGAAATGAAAGCGGAGTTCGCAATTAAAGAAGTTTTCTTCTTCGTCTTCAATCTAGTTGCTCTGGGATTGAAGAACGCAGATGAACCATGACATTTTTCAGAGGGCAAGATCCCAAGTAGTCACACTGGATATCTTTATTGATCTTTTAATGGTGTAATACTGTCTACATGAAATATGTTTTTATATAACTTGACAAGAGACAACCAATAAAAAACAAAGCATACCTTTGGTTGCTTGGATCGTGGATCTTGGAAGTAGACAGGGACCATGGGTAGAACAAAATGTCTGTCTTACTATTTTCATAAGGCTTGTACATTTCAGCGTGCACCAAATAAAAAATGGTCTAGTAGTCATGAAAACAAACAGAAATTCGTCAATAAGTTTATAAAAACAGGTTATGATTTTCATAATATATATATATATAATTTTTCCTATATATATAGCACAACAAAAAAAGTATCCTTATAATGAAGCACACGGGCATACCAAAATATAATTATTGTTACAAATTTATTGGTATAAGGATAAAAACAGGGGGAGAAATATAAAAGAGGAGGGGGACTCACAACTGACAATACAGATATACCATGAGGACAAAGGCACATTAATTGGTCAAAAGAATCACCAATGGCGGTTATGATAGACAGTCAAATACATTCAATCCAAAAGATTGGTAGCTCAATGAAAGGCACTATTCTGTAAAGTAACACATTACTGCAGAGCTGTGAACTATAAATAGGAGTATGCCTCTAATGTAACCCTAGCTTGCATATGAACAATATTGCCTAGGGCAGCGATGCGCAAACTGGGGGGCGCGACCCCCTGCGGGGGCGTGAGACTGCCGACGGGGGCTGGGGGGCGCGCGGGGTTTACAGAGGCCCTGCACGATACCCGAAGGCACTTAAATTAAGTGCCGGGGCAGCTGCAGGGCCTCTGTAAATCTAACTTACCCGGCTTCCTTCCTGCGTCGCCATGGCAACGCGGCTTCGAAATGACACCGCAAGGTCATGTGACGTCACGTTGCTATGGCAACGTGACGTCATGACGCCGGAGCGCGGGTAAGTGGAGGTTGGGGGGGGGGGGGGGGCGGGAGTGAGGGGACCACCGACAGGGGGCGCAGGGAAAAAAGTTTGCGCTCCCCTGGCCTAGGGTAATGTCAAGAAATCCAATACAAGAGCATGTATCACAGCTAGGCCCACAGGTATCTGCTCCTGCTGAAATTACAAAAACACCACATAAAAGGGGCACCATTGGCCACAAATTTGCCAGAATATACATGGCACTAATATGAAACATAGAGATAATATCATATGTGTAAGTAGAGTCAAGTGAAAAAAATATCACAGGGAAAAGCAAGCTATAATATCATTGCTACATATCCTAACCTGCAGATGGGTGAGAGACACATATTCAATCATGAGCAAAATTACAATTATCATAGTAGCGTTGTGAGGATGAACGCTCATTGTTAGATAAGGTACTACGCAATCAAAGAACATAGAGCACATTCTCCAGAATTACACCTAATAAAGTATGTCAAAAATAAAATCTCTCCCAATGTATCATTTCTCTTCTTCATATCCTGGGTAGGGACAGGAATAGTAGCCAATTGGAATGTTCCGGGGCAGGATTCTTATCGTCATCACTGTCCATAATATATATATATAGATAACTGATTGTACCTTTACTATCATTATTGTCATTATTTGTTGAATTAGGGATAACACTTTAAAAGAATTAAGTATATACATTTCATCAAATAATACAATATACACGATACTATGACAATAGTATTCTAAAAAAAATAGAAGAATGTATTTGTGGAAAGGGATAAAAGTGTTATACAGTATAACTACACATAGAATATTGTCATTATTTTTTGAATGAGGGCTGATTGAAACTTATACATATACTCAATTCTTGACACCTAAAAAATAAAGTATGTATTTCATAAAATAATACATTATACACAATACTTTGACAATAGTATTCTAAAATAAATAGAGGTATGTATTTGTGGAAGTGATAATGAAATTGACAACTATGCATGTTGTATTGCTTTCAGCTTTGCAGAAATCAGTTAAAAGGCTTTTACTTTTGCTACATGTATCAGTCCTTTTATTATTTCGCATTTATAATGCGTGTTGCTACTGAGAACAAGAGGCAACTGAATGAGCTGTACAGTGATACATTTTTCTTGTTAGGAGAAATTACATCTACTAACTTGAGCTACTTCAGCATGAAATTGAAAAAGAATCATTTTGTCTTAATTTACATTCTTGTTTCAATGGGAACATGTGAACTAGTCTAAGAAAATTTCAACAACTGGTGTTTATGAAGCTTAAGGCACAGTTTAAGTACAGATATGTTGACATTCAATGAATATGCATATATAGTATGCAATAGATTTGAACAGATGATTGTGTATGTATGAATGTATGTATATATATATATATATAGAGAGAGAGAGAGAGAGAGAGAGAGAGAGAGAGAGAGAGAGAGAGAGAGAGAGAGAGAGAGAGAGAGAGAGAGAGAGAGAGAGAGAGAGAGAGAACCAAAGGGCGCAAACTAATGTAAACAAATGCTTAAATAAAACACCCGCAGGGATATGATACAATGAAAAGTCCAATAAGTGCTATCCGGGACTGGATAGAACCTAGAATCAAGAGGAATAGCCAATATGGTGAAGTAAGTATAATTAGTATCCCAAAGCGCAGATTCAAATCCTACTTACGATAAAGCAGGTAAAAATGGGAATTTCAGGATAAAATCCTAATCTTTAACTGCAAAACTGGAAACAGTAGCTGGGAGATCTGTTGCGTAGTCCTCAGAAAACGCGGTCTCCTCTCAGACGCTGATGCTTCAGACTCACTCCTCCTAGATCTCCAAATCCTACAATAGCCCCTCGGTGACGGTGAATCGTGATGTCAGTACCCGGAAGAACCTCCGTCGGTACAATCAAAGAGGCTTGCGATGTTAAAAGTCCCAATTGCCTTAAATAAGGCTTGCAGCAAGAATAGGTTGATGAAATTCAATGACAAGACTACCATAGCCCTACGCCTTTCGTCTCAAAAGACTTTGTCAAGGTGTATGAAATCTCACCTGCACACAACTCTTAAGTAGGTGGAACTATGCTGCGATTGGTCACAGTCATAACCACCTATACCAATCACATATGTGCTTGATGCAGGTGAAAGGTGTGGACAATCATTATAAGATTAGGAACTCATGTATAACATCAAATACAATAATATATCAAATACAATAATATAACAAATACAATTAAATAATGAACAATGTCAATAAAATTAAAAATTTAAAATATGAACAACATAGTTGAATATGGCAAAGCTTAAGTGTATAATCATTTGATAAAAATAATGTATTATACATAAATTGGTGAAAAAGGGTAAGTTTTATACAAGTACATTTCAAACATTAAGAAAGGAAAGCACCCAAATCTACATCCACGTTGAGACCCAGAGGTATAAGAGTTCTAACAGTGTGTATCCATCTGGCCTCAAACCTGGAAATAGCATGTATGGTGTATCCTCCTCTCCTGTTATTAGGTAATTTGTCTATCCCTATACACAAAATACTTGCGGGATTGCAGTCTGGAAATTCAGACAAATGTTTGGACAAATTATGTTGATTGAATCCCTTTTGAATATTAGAGTTATGTTCAGCAAAACGCAACTTTAATTTCCTTGAAGTGCGACCTATATACAGTACTGCTTTTTGCAGGGGCACTGAACAAGGTATATGATATTAGTAGAATCACAGTTGATGAAATGGTTAATCCTATGAGTATTTGCCGAATGAGTTGATGTAAAACACTTCACATTTTTAGACCCATGTAAATCCAATTTGCACATTTTATATTTGAGGCATTTGTAAAAACCTTTAGTGCCCAAAAACATTGTTGCAGAAGATTTTTGATATGCCGGTTTTAGACAACTGGGCGCCAATTTGGTTTTAAGTGTGTCTGCTATGGTAAATAGCACCCGTGGGATCTGGGGAAGGTGTGATTAAAGAATTGGGTCCTTCAAGACTAGGTGCCAATGTTTTTTAATAATGTTTTTTTATAATTGAAGTTAAGGGATTGTACTGTGTAATTAACGGAATATCTATTTTACTATTAAGATCGCTAAAAGTTTTGACTTTTTTGGAATTATATTTCAGAAGGTCTTTCCTATCGATTTTCTGTATTTTGGAGTAAGCTTGTTCCAGTATTGTTTTATTGGTAATTTTTACTTTCAAATTTAGCAAGCATGTTTTTTGATTGTTCCTCGTAGATTTTATTTTTGGAGCAGTTTCTTTTCACTCTTCTTAATTCTCCTTGAGGAATGTTTTCAAGCCAAGGTTTATGGTGATTATTATCCGCCTCAATGTAGTTAAGGCACCTGACAGGTTTATAATGAGTTTTAGTACCGATTTGACCTTCATCTATGTAGATTAATAAGTCAAGAAACTCTAAATCAGTAGTGCTATAATTGTAAATAATCAAAAAATAGTAATAAAGTGTCGTGACCACAATTCCAAATGAAAAATATATCATCCACAAATCTAGTCCAGAGCACCAGGTTTGCACTGAATTCATGCTGTGACCAGATGGTATGGTCTTCCCACATCCCCATAAAGAGATTAGCATAACTTGGTGCAAACCTGGTCCCCATTGCCATGCGCTTAGCGTGTAAAAAAAAGTCCTCATTAAACCAAAAAAAGTTATGTCTGAAAGTAAATTTGACTTATGTGATAATAAAATCAATATGTGTCTTAGTATAAGTGCCTTCTAAAAAAAAAATGTGCTACTGCACACCCGTGTTCATGCTCAATAACAGTGTATAGTGAAGTGACATGACACGTGACTAAATAATAATGATTATTCCAAACTATATTAAGTAAATTTAAAATATGTATAGTGTCCAAGTAAATAAGATCTGAGCTTCTTGACAGATTTCTGTAAGAAAAAAACAATATAAGATGAAAGATTAGAAGTGATAGAATGAACACCAGAAATAATAGGTCTGCCGGGGGGGGGGGGATATGTATGGGATCTTAATGTAATTTTGGTAAATAATAAAAAATTGGCAAAGTTGTGTTTTTAATCAAAATATATTCAAACTCACCTTTACAAATTCATTTTTTCTTCAAACCTAATGTTAATATGGTTTCCAACTCATATAGGAAATCTTCTGTAGGATTTTTGTAACAGTCTCAAATATGTTTCTGTATCGTTCAGCAATCTATGGGATTCGGCAATGTAGCTATCATATCCAGGATCACAATGCCTCCTCCCTTATCTGCTGATTTAATCATGATTGAGCTATCTTCTCCCAACTCATTAATAGCATCATATTGTTTTTTAGTTAAGTTTTGCTTAATGTATTTATTTTGTTTCGATAATTTGTCCAAATCATCTTGTATAAGTTTCTCAAAAAGATTTAAACAACCGCCCTTCAAATAACTTGGATAGAACTATGATTTCTTTCCGAATGAAGTTGATGTATGTCACTAGTTATGGTGGAGGTTGTGATATTCATATCGACTACACTATGTAATTTCTGTTTTATAAAGTATTTTTTAAAAGAAAGATTACGTACAAATTTGCCTACGTCAATATAAGTATTAAATGAACTCATCTAGTTTGACGGGTCAAATGATAAACCTTTATTTAAAACTTGAATCTGTTCGTTATTTAATACTTTTTTTACTCAAGTTAAAGATTCCTTCTTGTTTAATAACTAAATTGTTATCTTTCTTGATTTTTGTGTTTTGTCCCTCTCTTCCTCCGCATTTAGTGAATTTTCTGTTTTCCTCACTAATGACTCCTTCATGTTCTCCTTCTCTTTTATAGATTCTTTCCCTTTGAGTACCTTCTTGGTAACCTCTAAAAAAAGGAGCAGAACACTAATGGTGTGAATCTATTCACAGTGTTAAATCTAGACCATTCATTACGATCTGGAGATTTGTCTTCCTTTCTACCTCCTACACCACTAGGGGATTCCTTACCTTTCATTCTATCACCATATATTTTATCATCTTTCTTACCATAATAATTTTTATGTTGTACATTAAAATCTTTTGATTTCCCTTAAATGTCTGTTTTATAGCATTAGGGTTTTGATAATGTGTTTTACCTCTGTAATCTGGACGAGAGGTGGGTTCTTTCTTGTATGGAGCATTATCTACTTTGAAAGGTCTATGTGTAGATGTAGCTCTAGTCTTCCAATTTCTATAACACTTGCTGTGGTAATCCTCTTTGTCTCTTCCGATTTTTTTCTGTTTAACCTGTATTACCTCTTTTTCCATATTTTGGATTTTGTTTTTAAGAATATTTTCAACATTTTTATACTCGTCATTGGATGATTTTGGTTCCGATTTTACCTGTAGTTTTTAAAATTTCTATTTCAACATTGGTCAATGATTTCTTCCTATGAATAATCAAAAGTTTGATTAATTCAAACGAACATTGATCCAATTGTTGATTCCACTCATTGGTAAATGTCTCGTCAGTAGGATCAATAGTTTTTGTTTTAAAAAGCCTTAGTCCCCTAGGAATTCTCTTAATGGATATGTATTTTTCTAAGGTAGCAATATCCCACCCATCTTTAACTTCCTTTGTAATGAGTTTTTCGAGTGCAAAAAAAATATCAGAGAGATTATCTACTTCTACCAATGTATTTTCAATATTGTTATCCTCATCAAAGATATTAGATAGATTTATACCCCTCAATGCGCTCTTGTTAAGGATACTGGATTGATATTCCTCAATATTAAATTGTAAATATAACAAATGCAGCAACCAAATATGTGTACAATATACAGAAAAAAAAGAATTATAAGGTGCGCAAATGTGATTATCAAACAACAAATAAAACAAATAGATGCTGCCACAATGTGTAGGATGCACACAACACCATTAAATATAGAAGGAGAAAAAAACAAAGGGCGTAAACTCATGCTGAAATAAAACACCTGCAGGGATATGATACAATGAAAAGTCCAATAAGTGATATCCGGGACTGGATAGAACCTAGAAACAAGAGAAGTAGCCAATATAGTGAAGTAAGTATATTTAGTATCACAAAGCGCAGATTCAAATCCTACTTACGATAAAGCAGGTAAATCCTGAAATGCCCATTTTTACCTACTTTATCGTAAGTAGGATTTGAATCTGCGCTTTGTGATACTAAATATACTGTGAGAGATTTCACTGGCTTTGCATCTAATCCCATGCTGTGCTTAAAAGCTGTGATAACAGCGAGCATTAGCTTACAAGGGTTCCATGTAAAAATGGATTTCAGGCAAAAGGTGACACGGTGTGCTCATTTGCATGTCATTTCCCAGACTCCCTTGCTGCAGTGGAACCACTGTATGCTAGGTGATAATGGTGAAAGGTGGGGTTGCAGACCTGTCTAAGGCTACGCTTATAGTGCCGGCGACGCGACTGTCAGGCGACGGTCGCTGGAAAATCAAATTGAGATGACTTCCAGCTATCGCGTCCAATCCATCGCTCCGTTGTGCTGTCGCGTCGCGCTTACTATAAGCGCACGCGAAGGCGGCAATGCATTTGTTTTGCCGCGACGTCGCGCTGCTGTTGCCGGCACTATAAGCACAGCCTAAGACATGTGAATGTGCTCACAAGTGATCTTTTTATTTGCTATATGCTATACGTTGGAGGTTTCTTAAAGCCTTTTTCACCCACCATAACTTAAAATGTGTATGGTACATACATACATACATACATACATACATACATACATACATACGTACACTACTGATTTCCTTGACCATTTAATCTCACTAACCGCCAGTAGGCAGGACATCTTTACTCTGTTCATCCATCTATGTTGTTGTCGTAATGTTCTGATGGAATCAAATTGTACTGTAATTCTCATTCTGCCAGTTAACCTAAACTAGTTGATTTTGTGGAACTCCAGCATCACAGAAATGCTCTTTGTCTATTTGCAGAAATAGTAAATCATTAAGTGTTTTATACCCTTGGGGATTATGTATTAAGGTTTGCATTATGACGTTATCTTGATGCCAAAAGCATCAGTGTAATTTTGCACCCATTTGCATGGATGTATAAAAGGCAGTGAGAAATTTCAGGAGTAGTTTCTTCAGCAGTTAGGGGAGGAATGCAATGTAACGATGGTATGGGCCAATGCAGATTTTTGTGTTTTTACATCTCTATCAGTGTGTGGATTTTTCATTTTTCACCTAAGCCGTGCACAGCCTTCCTTAATCAAAATCACTAGACTAGTGCTACGGTTCACTAGTCATAGGAGCTGCTATTTGCTTTGCATAAATTACATGAAAACATGGTGATTGATAGATGTTGCATGTCAGGAAAGAAGATAACTGTATCTTCTTCAGCTTACTAAAAGGTCATGCACACAGCATAATAGGAACAGCCACAGACAAGTTTGAGATAAAGTATATCATGAGAAGATGTGCAATCTCATGGCCAGTGAAACATGGTGTTACAAGCCATTTTCTTTCTTAAACCAAGTGACCTATTTGTATATACACCCCTTCTTAACGGTTTAAAATGTAATCACAGTTTTGGTCATAACCGTGGGTTCAATTTTATTTTATGATGTAATGAGCTATGTAATGGTTTGTAATTGATAAAGAAATGGGAAGTTTGTGCTAAGTGCAAAGGCATGGAATTCATTCAATCCACTACATTCTTTTTATTCCATTTGCAAATATGTTTTTTTTTTAATTAAAAAAAATATAATAAAAATGAATATTTTACATTGGTCATTGTAATTCATATCAACTATAGTTATTGTCTCATCTAAGTTTGTAATGCAATTCAGTATGTTGGTGCATGCTCAATAAATGATAAATAATAGTAATATGATAAGCTCCTTAAAACAGCAATCCAGCGTTCCTTTTTTTTTATAGAGTTATTGGTTTGAAGCAGGGGGTATCTGGAGCTGAACCGTTTTAATTTCAGCTCCGGAAACCCCTGCTTCCAGAGATACTTAGCTTCATAGGGGGTGCCGGTAGCATCTCCGGCTAACGAATGGCGGATTTAAAGCTGGTGTCACGTGCGCCAATGGGACGCCATGACATAATCCCTCACGGTTTTCTAGTGGCCCGTGTGACTGGGAGATTCCCCCACAGAGGTACGTATCTTGGAAAGCAGGGGGTCTCCACAGCGGAAATGAATGCAGCCCCCCTGCTTCCCACCTGTTCTACCTTGCATTGTTTTTGCCCCACATATATATTGGGATACATTTTAAAGGTGCAGTCCTCCCTCCTTGTTTTTTTTTTAACTTTGCCCCCTTTTTTTTATTTTCATAGATGGAAAGCAGGGGTCCCCACAGATGAACCGTGTTAATTTCAGCTCGGGGGGCCTCCTGGTTTCTGAGATACCGGGGAAAGTGCCGCCGGAAGGATGCAAGGGATTTAAATAACCCAATATTACCCGAGAGGATTGCTTGTGTTGGTCTATCATCTCATTGATGTATATATGAATGGGTGTATTTGTGTTAAAATGGTAATAAGCTGCTACCTGGAATAGATTACATTAATATGCAAGAAGTAAGGAAAATGGAACAATCAAACAGGCACGGGCAGGATATTGCCAGGCCAAACCTTCTTTGACAAATAAAGTCTGTTTACCCCACACCCTGTTGTAAACATGTCTTTTTTTTGTTCATCTGCACGAACTTCACAGACACCACCTGTGTTTTGTAACTAAAAGAAGACCCCAGGGATAAATAGATGCACATTCCTACCAGAGATCAATCATGTGAAAAACTCTGACCTGTCAACTAAAATATTACAGTGTAAAATAGATTAGGCACATCAATAGGAATTCTAAGCCATCCAATGAGATTAGAACACAGCCACTTTAGTTAGCTTGAGTATATTTTCACAACCAATCAAAAAGCTCATGTTGTGAAATGGGCAGAAAGAGTAGAAGAGCAGAGTCAGTCAGAGGAAGAGAGAGGAAAATGGAGAAATATAAGAAGGGAACAGACAGACCTGGAAGAATTCCAATATACATCACTTCAGGTAATTATGATGTTGAATTTTGTGCACTTTTGTAAATATTTATGCAAATATCTGTTTTTATATCAATGCATTGTTTTGTTTTGTTAGGCCTGTAATGAGTACAAACCTTATAAGGAAGTATAGAATAGAATAACTGTGCATTCTTATATTTTCTTTGTTGTTTTTAATAGATTTATGTTTCTTTGATTGAAGCCTTCTCTTTCGTACCTGAATCCTCATAAATCAGGATATACATGTGTAAATGTTTATTCAGTATTAGTTATACATATTTACAAATCTATTACCTTGGGTAATAGTTTTGCTAGTAGTTCATTCTTATAAGCCAGAGATACGTTTATATATACAGTTGTGTGATAAAGAAAGTACATCCTCTTTGAATTCTATGGTTTTACATATATATATATATATATATAGTCATAGAACAGTTGGCACTCACTTGGGCTGGAGTAGAGGTTGGTGCTTATCTCATAGGGCTAAGATAGGTTAAGTTTACCGGACAGAAGTTCAGCAAAAAACGAGACAGCACACAGTAGTAGAAAGTGTTTTGAAGTAGGTGGCACACAGGTTTGTGTGTGTAACGGAGTGCTCACCACAAACAAGGTGTGACTGCGGGGCCGAGGTGGGGATTTGATATAACACCAACCTCCAGCCACGAGGGCGCATCTGGTGTGTAGATTGGCCAAGGTAGCTGGGTCGGGGTTGGAGAGGTCAGAATAGTCAAAGGTACTTGCCGAGATCTGGATTGGAGAGGTGCGGATCATTGCAGGTACTTTGATGTTGTCGGGATTAGAGAGGTGCGGATCGTCGAGGTACTTTGCCGAGGTCGGGGTTGGAGAGGTGCGGATCATTGCAGGTACTTTGATGTTGTCGGGATTAGAGAGGTGCGGATCGTCGAGGTACTTTGCCGAGGTCGGGGTTGGAGAGGTGCGGATCGTCGTGGTAAGCCGGGGTCAGGAGTATAGAAGAGCAGAGTCTAGAGAACAAGCAAGGTCAGGCAAGACAAGACAGCGATAAGACAAGGTTTCCAACAGGAGGCAAGGGTTGCAGTGAACACTACGCACATAGGAAGTGTTATGCTCAGCCAATTTGCCAGAGAGCTGACTGAGCATATAAAGGAGGGTTGTCCAATGAAAGGAGAGTAGACTAACCAGTATGCCTGGCTGAGGATGGCTGGAGAGAAGTCAGCAACAGGTGATACCACTAAGGCAGAGGAACGAAGGAGGTTCTGCGCGTGTGCGTGACGGACGCGCATAGCGGGTGCGCGTTGCACGGTGTTGATGTCACAGCGTGGACGCAGCCTGGAACAGGGACCAGAGTGGACGGCATTTAGTGCAGCACGTGGTCCGCACGCGCCCCTAAATGGAATGCTGGCATTCGCCGGCACGTGAGACATGCTGCAGGAGGCGGAGGAAGCAGCCGTTTCTACCTCCATGGCTGTCTGTGGGTAGGTTTACTGGCTATGCATCTTAACCCTGGCTTAACCCTGGCTGTGCTTAAAGCTGTGACCATGCAGCAAGCTTAAGCCTATAGGGAACCATGTTTAAAATGGTTTTGAAGCAAAAAGTGGCAGTGTGTGCTCATTTGCATGTTATTTCCCAGAATCCCTTGCTGCAGTGGAAGTGCTGTGTGGGGGGTGATAATAGTGAAAGGCAGGGTTGCAGACCTGTCTAAGACATACAAATGAGCATATAGTAATATTTCCATTTGCTATATATATATATATATATATATATATATACAGGCATACCCCGGTTTAAGGACACTCACTTTAAGTACACTCGCGAGTAAGTACATATCGTTCAGTAGGCAAACGGCAGCTCGCGCATGCGCCTGTCAGCACGTCCTGAATTGCAATACCGTCTCCCAACCTGCACCGAAGCTGTGCGCAAGCGGGGAGAGTATAGAGCCTGTTACACATGCGTTATTTACATCAGTTATGCACGTATATGACAATTTTAGTACAGTACATGCATCGATAAGTGGGAAAAGGTAGTGCTTCACTTTAAGTACATTTTCGCTTTACATACATGCTCCGGTCCCATTGCGTACGTTAATGCGGGGTATGCCTGTATATATATATATATATATATATATATATATATATATATATACACATATATATATATATATATATATATATATAGTGATGCCGTCACTGCCCTCTAAGGGCTAGAATGGGGCAGTTGTGGGACTTTACAGCTCTCATAGAGTTAATCATTCTGGAAAGGTCTGTTCAGCTGTGAGTTAATGAGCTAATTAGCCTAGCCTGTATAGTCAGTGATACAGAGATTCTCCCCCCCCCCCATGCTGCCAGACACACACTGTTGAGAGTTAGGCCTCGGTCCCGCTGCGCTCGTTGGCGCGGGCGGCCATGTCGCAAGTTCCCCACCAGCAGGGGAATCCTCGCGAGCCGGTCCCGGTCCCCCCTGGCGGCACAGCTGACTACACGCTGTGGCGCGTCAGCCGCTAGGAGACACAAGAGAATGGTGTTTCCTAGCGTTGACGTGTCACGTGGTGTGGCTGTGAGCCAATGGGGAGGGGAGGCTTCGGGGAGCGGGGAGGAGTGTGGAGTGAAAGCAGGTGAGTGCCTGTCTGTGTGTGTGTGTGTATGTGTGTGCCTGAGTGCGTGAGTGCCTGCCTCTGTCTGTGTGTGTGTGTGTATGTGTGTGCCTGAGTGCGTGAGTGCCTGCCTCTGTCTGTGTGTGTGTGTGTATGTGTGTGCCTGAGTGCGTGAGTGCCTGCCTCTGTCTGTGTGTGTGTGTGTATGAGTGCGTGAGTGCCTGCCTGTGTGTGCGCACGTGTGTGTGTATGAGTGCCTGCCTGTGTGTGTGTGTGTGTGTGTGTGTGTGTGTGTGTGTGTGTGTGTGTGTGTGTGTGTGTATGTATGAGTGCCTGCGTGTGTGTTTGTTTAAACTTACCCTCAGCAGCTCCAGCCCGAGTCCGTGGAGGGAGGGGGGGGGGAGAGTAGCGGGTCCCTCCGCTCAAGCCACGCCCCCCCTCCCTGTCAAGCCTCCCACTCCCGCCCACCTCCCACTCCGGCTCCCGCTCCCTACAGACCGCATATCGCGGTCTGTGTATGTCAGCGCACCACCTGTCTGCAGTGCGGGTGCGCTGACTCTGGGTGCGGGGCCTTTGCCTTATACAGAGAGGGTGAGAGACGCTGCTACTATACTGATCTGAAGGCACACACAGACAGCCCTGTGACAGACTGAAAGGAGACCTGCTGCAGGTACACTGGGTAAAGTGGGGAAAGAGTTTAGTTGTCCCACGATTAGTTAGGGACTAAGCAGTATTAGTCAGTACTCCTGGAAGGAGTTAGGACTTTTGTTTCTGTTTTGTATTATGAGTTAACCCTGTACCTGCTTTGTACCCTGTAAATAAGCCCCTGCTTAGAAAGTACAGTGTTTCCTGCCTTTGATCTGGACAAAAGATCTGACGCTGGGACTGAGACGTCACAATATATATAAACACAGTATACATGTATGTATGTATGTATATATATATATATATATATATATATATATATATATATATATATATATATATATAGACAGAAAAAGAGAGAGAGCGCACGCCCCATTATATATTATATATATATATATATATATATATATATATATATATATATATACAGTGGTTGACAAATCACCAAAAAATCTACTCGCCACACAAAAAAATCTACTCGCCACCTAGTACCAAACGTGTGCTGCTTGGGCCAATATTTACTCGCCCGGGGGTTAAATCCACTCGCCCGGGGCGAGCAAATGTATAGGTTTGTCGAACACTGTATATATATATATATATATATATATATATATATATATATATATATATATATACATGTAGCTCGACAAATTCTAGAAAGAATAAAAAAACACTAGCCCGCCAAAAAAGTAACTCGCCCGCCCCCCCCCCCCAAAAAAAATAACTCCCTCATCCCCCTCACTTTACCCACTCGCGAGTCTTACTGGAGGTGGGGTGCGGCGGTGCGGTTTGGCATCTCCCAACATTCTCCTGCTTCTCCCCCTGCAACTTCTGTATCTTCCCTGTAACTCCTGCAAACTTGGCTGCGTGGCGTCAAATGACGCCGTGTTGCCATGGCAACAGGACGCTAAGTGACTTCATGATGTCACATGGCATCAAGTTGCCATGACAATATAGAACTAGCTCATATAATCTCATAATGTCACCTACTTAACCAATTGTTTTATGTACTCTAGCACTTTTGTTTCTATCTGTGGCTGTGGTATATACCTGGTGATGGGGATATCAAAGAAAATGTACACGTAATTCAGTGTGGCACATGCTACTCGTGTGCTTTTCCATTCAATCTTGCTATCACGCAGTAGGCAAGAGTAGGGAGAACATTTTAACTCTGCTAACGTGGGTCAACGGTGTTGCTGTCATAAAGGACCATCACAGTACCTTTAAAAAGCATATTATATCTCCTTAGGTGGGAAGCAGGGAGTCTCCAGAGCTGAAACACACTATTTTCAGCTCCGGGGACACCCTGCTAACGAGATACTTACATCGGAAAGTGATAGTGATATTTCACAGCAGTTTAATGGACCTGTGACACCTGGGCCAATAGGAAGCCGCAAGGGATGACGCTGCTTGCTATTGGCCCACTTGACCTTTAAATAGATATTTTCTGTGCCCAACTGGTGCTGCTACCAGCAACCCCTTCTGACGTATCTCAGGAAGCATGGGGTCCCCGGAGCTGAAATCAACACGGTTCAGCTCCAGAGACCCCCTGCTTCAAACCTAGTAAAAATAAATACTAATAAACCAAGAGGTACTGTATAAACACTTTAAATAGCACTGTTGTACTCGTTTTGGCAGTTGACCTAAACTTGCTGGTTTTGTGAAACTCTTGCACTGTAGAAATGTTGCACAAAGGATATGTACTGTATCAAGGGTCGCATTATGATGCCAAAAGCAGCAATGTCGTTTTGCGCCCATTTGATTAAAGGTATCAAAGTGTCAGTCATCAATTTGAGGAGCGGTTTCTGCAGCGGTTAGGAGAGGAATTGCTGTGTACAATATTACAATGTTTATTTTAAGAATGTGCAGTATAACAGTTTGCACCTGGAAATGGTGCAGTTTTTTGTTCCTTATTGCATAATTTAAATCTAACATCTCTGAGGTGGTGTTAACTCATTTGCTTAGAAAATTAGCGTTAGATTTAGGGAACTAGGGTAGATCCTAAGAAAGACGTTAATTTTTACCTACTGTAATAACGTGACGTTCACGAAAATGGAACAAACTTTATTTTTCTTCTCCTTCCTCATCCTGAAATCCAATGAGAGGCAAAAATAACTTCCGTTCGTCAAAGTATTAGCGTTATTACCTGTGATTTTCATGTCTTAGAGACACGTTCTCTAATACACTGCACATGCGCATTGGTCAAACTTTAAGGTGCGTTAGTAAGGCAGTGCTATTAACAGAGATTTTCATGTGCGTCACCAAAAGCTAATGCAAATGTTTTTATAATGTTGAGAAATCTATGCTTTTTACACCTAATTTTTCCTTAATTATACAGTATGGTATATATTGTAATAATTAATGTATAAAGTATGGGTGTACAATAATTTATATCCATACATACCTCAACAATATTAATTAATATATCAATAATTTTAATTGTACATTAATAAAAATAAAATATACATTTATTTTGTTGAGGTACAGTATGTATGGATATACATTATTGTACACCCATGTTTTATACAGCCATTATTACATTATATACCATATTAGTCCACACAAACATAACACTAAAAACCATAATATAGCTTAAGATGTGTTTCAGAAATTTCTATGATCCATAATATATATCTTTATATGACACATAATTTTTTGTAATGAAAGGGTTAAGCCCTATACTCATTACATTGCTTTTAGGCTATTTAAAGTAATAACTCAATGATAATCAGGGTCTGGATATGAGTAAGGTTATGAGGTAAACTTGAAAGGTTCACCAATCCGGCGCTCAGAAGTCAACAAGGTTGCTGAACAATGCTTGTAGAATTAATGTATACAAATGGGGCAA
>NC_134487.1:70923766-71023766 GCF_040206685.1 Ascaphus truei | reverse complement strand
TGAATGGAAAGTATTGAAGTGCTAAATGACTCCACATTAAATAGAGACACTTTAGAGAAGTTGAAGAGCTTGCTTTGAGAATTTGGACCAGGTTTTTAAGTTATATTGGTATTTATAACATACATTAACTTTGGGTAACAGTAGCCTCCAAGCTGGTAATTAGTTATGATTTTGACACTTGAAAAGGTATAAGTGTGTTCCAGCAGAACATTATGTAACAGAAGTACATTTGCTGAGAATAATTTATGCATTTCACGTTAGAAAATGATTGCTAGATTTTTGGCCCATGCAAGAGAATCACCCCAAAACATCATTCCTAATTATAGCACCAAAAAAATATTAAAAGGTATATGTGCACACAAAAAAACCCTGAAAGGACACATACTGTATTTACCAATTAAGAGTCGTACGTCACAAAAATCTGACCACAAACTATATATATATTTTTTCATATAATTAATTTTATTCTGATTATAACAATGAATAAAGGTTTAAACTCATAACCCGGCCTTTTTGTATTTATCACATAACTGTATAAGTCACCCCCCAAGTTATGGATGAGTTTAGGCAATCATCTATTTGTATTCATTTACAATAAAAACAAAAGGGGTTGCATAATGCACATCAGTAATGCTTCTTCGGGCACTTTAATTATGATTTAATTACTGCCACTTGTACTTCTCTTACTGACATAATTTATAGTCCTGTTCTTCTGCTCGATTGCATCACAAATAATATAACTATCCTGTTACAGTGAACAATAAGTGAATGTAGTTAAGTAACTCAGCAGCAAATGCCTATTAGACCCTTCCTCACTATCACTAACAGTGACTCTGAACCAAATAGTTACTTTCATATAGTTTATATCAGGTAATCTCTCCTGACAGTTCGAAACTGATAAAATAAATGTCTAAATAATTAGATAACCACATGCACCTATAACAAGGGACTAAATGTAGATTAAAGAGAATTACAGTACATTCTGTCCTCATTTGAGAACTAGTTATCTCACAGAACATATGGTATAGGTACCTCTTGCCTGTAAAATGGGGGAGGGCCTGTGTAAACATTCTTGTTTCTCCTGTTCCACATAATAGTTTCTTGTATCATATTTCTTCTGACCTCGCTATCTGAAACCAATTACAGGAGATCCATTTGGGCTGCATCTATTTTCATAAGAAGCCTAGGCAGCAATGTTTTTCTCGGAGATGAATATCAACATCAATATGCTTCTGAGTGCTTTGTTATTTATGTTTCAGAGAGATTTTGTAGCCTTCAGCTCTCAAGAATGTGTCATGCTGTGCTGTTTATACATTGAAGATATTAATGGGCGTAGATGTCATTTTTCATTTTACTGTTTCAAATGCAACAGGCTCCTAGGTTAAACTATCATATTTTAAGGCGTAAATGTTATGTACCTTAACAAAAAATATGTACTTGCAAAGCAGTCAAACTATAGAGTTTAAAGAAAGTTGTATTATTTTAAGGATTTTGTTACTAAAAAAAAACTCAGTTGCCAGAAAAGCCCCTGGCAGCAAACAGGATAATGAGTTATTTTGAGAACATATTTAAAATAAAACTAGCATGCAGTTTGACTAAATATGAAGTTGTTATAATTGGTACAGTTTCGATTAACCTAAATATAGAGATGTTTAGCTGTATTTATTTGTGTACATGATCCAGAATCTTGAAAAAATATTTAGATTTCTTTGCATCTGTGAATAATCTGTTAATTTTAGAATTGCACACTAAGAACTGAGTATTTTTGTTGTTAATTTACTTTCACAAAAATGTAACCTCTCTTTAGTATTTCTGAAGTGTACAGTATATTGGTAGATGTTAATTGTTTCTTTGTATTTCTACTGACATGTTCAGTCCAAAAAGTGTCACGTTATTTGCTTTGCACTATTACCAATATCTTTTTTCTTTTCCTTAACATACAAGCAACTGAGTCCTACTGCCCATGATGACTTCCTTGCGTAGGTTTGCTATAGCACAGCAGATAACCTGGTGTGAGACATTATTTCTTATTTTCCAGGCACAATAGGGCTTATTCAATAAAAATGCAGCACTATTGCATGGAAACTCCCAATGAATTGAATGACACTGTCCATGCATTGTGCAGAATTAGCACTATGACACTTTATTGAATAAGCCCCAATGCATTAATTATGTCTACCGTGTCAAAGACAAACAAGGACTATTATGTCCTTTATCATAATTATGTCAGTTTCATATATCTATTTGTATTATTCTTAACTGAATCAGGAGGTTACCCAGGATAAAAAACACCAGTTTCTTACCACCCCCTCCCCCCCCTTGGTTAGCAAAATGTACCCATGTCCCTGTGTACAACTTTAACATCAGCAGCGGCAGCCAATGATGTCAAAGTTGTACACAGGGACATGGGTACATTTTAACTAAAATAAATGTGTAACACATTGGAAATCATCATCTTCAAACAGAAGCATTTGAATTGCTCATGAAATTTGTGTTAATACTCAATACAACTGAAATGTGCACGCATGATAATTTTGCAGATAATCTGTTATTTTCATTTGTCAGTTTACACAAATGCTCATTGATTTGATGGTTACAAAGAAGCTGGTGGAAATGTTTCACACTCCAAGTGCTTGATCTTTACAGTTTTGATTAGTCACAATAACAGTCTGTTCAGAGGAACAATAAATATGTGCATTACCAGATGTAAAAAATAAAATGATGCACCAGCTATGAAGAAATTGTAGCATGAGGTATGAGATGACTGTAACAGGCATCATGTCTGAGTGATTTTCCATTATGAGTTTAAATCATCTTTGATCTCTTGAAATGGTTGCTCTACCTGCTGTGTTTACAACCAGTAGTTTAAATGCTTCATATTTATAGACAGACATCATTTAAAAATATGAAAATATAAATGTTGCCATTATAGTTTGTGGCAAGCAATTTGATTGTATTTAAACAATCTTTTATTGAACTGTAAAAGTAGCAGGTTCAACGGAACTAGATTCAGTGTGATTGTGAATAAATAGTGGCAATAAATGTACATTTTTTTTTTCCGGGAGAGGTTAATTCCCACTTTCCTTGCCATTCATCAGATTTCTGGTTGTGCTGTGAACTAATTTTTAGGTTAACATTGACTTTTATATATAGCTGAGGGCTGTTTAACATATCACGTCTTTTCCACTTTCCCAATATTTAAGTCATATTAATATCGTGCACATTTGTAGCACAATGTAGGAATGAAAGAGACCATACCCAAAGTACAACCATATGATAGAAACCCATGTCTTTTCTTGTCTTATCAAATTTTAAGGAGTTCTCTAAGGTATGAGGATTCTTACTGAAACATACAGTTGTTTTAGTAAGACAATTCTGCAAATTGAACATTTGTGTAGTGCTCCAGAGGGAGAATAATCTGTGTGTGTCTGCTGGTACCAAAACAGGTATGGCAATAATAATTTAAAAAAAAACATTAAAATATAACAAGTTTAGTTTGTGTGATTTTGCTCATTTTCTCGGTCATCACCACATTATAATTTCTGCACTTTATTTTAGAAAACAAAAATGGTTTCCAAACATTCTGTTTGAAGCGAAATGTGTTGTTTAATTTTGTTTTGGTAGAACTTGAAATGGACAGGACAGCCCCACAATGTCACAGGAATACACCCTGACATCATATTCACGCTCCATGTTCATCCCGAGTACCGTTCTCTGCTTAGCGGCAGCAGAGAGCACTTTTATTGGCATTTTTTCCCCTCCAGAAATGGGTTTATTTGGTCCTGTGGCACAAAGGAATGACATTGAGAGAGAATAGGAAAGCATTATAAATCCATTACATGGAATGCAACTGCAAGGATAAAAGGAAAATATTTGAGGCATTTTCACAATACAGTACACACATCATTACAAAATAAGCTTTCCAAGACTAAAGCAAATGTATAATTAACATAGAGCTTATGCAGTAATACTGAGACACTGACTAAATTTCATGTATGTGTTAAAAAAAAAACTAAACACAACGACCTATATATTTTCCTTCATACGTCTACTTTTACATATATTTGGAATATTTTCAGGTGACCAAGTGTATTTTCTTTACACCTCTTTTGCCTACTTCTCACCAGCATTTACCAATTAAACAAATGTGTGTACTTAATATTACTTTATTTTGACACCACTGCATACTTACTCCAAGGATATATCATCACTGTTACTCCAAGGATATATATTCATTATTACCATTAAACAGTGTCTCAATTGTTAAACTGCATCATTCCAGGTATTGTACAAAATATGAATTTGTATTTATGTATGTGGATTTATTTTTTAATCATAGTATAGTAAATAGTCTGTGAGATAGGTGACTGAGACATTCAGTTGCATACATATCTATATTTAATACACTTTTTTGATGGCAGCTTTCTTTCTTTTTTGTACTCCCAAATATTGTTTACTGTACTTTTGGGATATGCTGTATTTTTGTGGAACTAAGTAATGGAATGCATGTCAATGAAACGCCAAAACTGATCCACAATTACCTAAGAATTCTGGGAGACAATGTCATGATTGTTGTGGGAAAGTCTCCCACTGTTAAAAGTATGATCTGCAAACGTATACCAAAGGCTTATGTGGGAAGGCAAATCAATGTTGTAAGGAGATAGAGCTAGTGCATTCAGTTTGTTTACTTTGGTTTTCAGTGTCTGCCTGCCTTCTCAGAAAAACTTGCTTGGAGCAGACTGTAGCAGACCTCTCTCTGTCTTTTCATAATTGATCAGGGGATGACTGCCTTCCCTGAGGGTTAAGACGTGGCAACTTTTTCTGTTTGCTCAGCATCTCAATGCAGTAGTTCAAACATTGTTCACACCAGCTGGCAGTGTAATGCCATATGCACATCTTGTCAAAGCAACTGTTGTCATGGATACTAGAAATGATCTGGGAAACCAGATCATTGATTCTGATATAAATTGTACGGAATTTTATTGGTTCGGAATCTTTATAATTTTAGAAAAAAACTTGATCCACAATTTTTTTTTTTAACAAAATGCTGCACATTAAAACTACATTAATAGTACTGTGGTTCAGCAATTACAATTGCACAGTTGTCTCTAAGCATACACAATAAAATTGCATTCACAGGATGTACAATGGGTAGTTAAAGCAGCAGTCCACCCTGATCGCTGTTTTTCTTGTGGCTTTTTTTAGTATTTACTTTAAAACATCTCCTCTTGACCTTTTTAGGAGATGTTAAATTGAATGCTTGGTTCACAAGATCTGAGCAGTTGACATATTAAGTGTCTGGGAGGTCAAAATGGAGGCCTTCCCAGAGCCCAGTGCAGTCTGAGGTAACCCTGGTTACCACAGATGCTGGAGAGGAAGAAAATCATCATTTTAATACTAAAAAGACTTTAAAAAAAGCATCAACAGGAAGTGCTCAGGAGAAAAGATACTAGCATCATATGAGTTCAACCATATAGGCTTCTGGGGGCATTACAGCTTTAATAAATATAAAGAACAAGCAATAAAATCCACTTTTTAGTTGTTGTAAATTGAAATGCATAACAATTCCATATGTTAGCTTGCTGTTTCTAAGTAACATATTAAGTTAAACAATATTCAAGGATTGAATTTGAGTGAAAAACACTAAGTTGGTCTATTGCATTTGCCTTACAGATTTTTTTTAGTTCTGATTGCTATTTTCCCCCCCTTTTAAGCTTTGTGTAGTATGAAAATGTAGAAAGAAATCGGGCAATTAGCTGTCACAAATACTTCCATATACAATAATTAGCTCATTTACAATTCAGACCAGACTGGGATAGCATAATGGAACAAATAAAACAATTTGAATTAGAATAAGGACTCTATGCACTCAGTACAAGCCCATAGATGCATTGTATAATGATGTGGAAGCTGAAGTATTTTGTCTGCCTCCAGCAGTACTATAGTTCCCTTATATTTACTTCCTTTAGAGGTATTAGGCACTGACAATTTTGATTTGGAGACTGCGGTAAAAGATCCCTATCTTCATGCTCTACTTCAGTCCCACTGTCAGCACTGCAGTATGCACAGGTTTTTATAAAATTACCCTTTGTTTAATTGATCAATAATGAGTTATATAGTTACATAGTTACTTAGTAGATGAGGTTGAAAAAAGACGTACGTCCATCAAGTTCAACCTATAAAGTTAAGAAAATAAATAGAGACATACAGCTGCAGCAGCCGTTACCCATTGTTATTCACGCATTGTGTACATCCGAATACCGATGTCATGACGCGGGATGTCTTCCAACCTTACCGCCTTAAGACGCGAGTGCGGCGAGTGCAGAAAATGGCATTTTAGAGTTCTGGTTTTTAAACACCTTAAATTGACACAGTAGCACAGTAGCACAGTACTGTACACATTGCAATTCATTCATTTCATTGCACCCAAAGAAACAGAATCCATGAAATTCAACAAAGCAATCGCGATAAGCGCGGGTGCCTGGGGCGATTGGCCACGTTCGTACTGCGTGGAGTACAGCAGAGCACACAAATGCGGCGCCGTAATTTGTTTGAATAACGGCCGCTGCAGCTGTATCCTTTTGTTTGGCCATTTACAAAACACTGGTTAGAAGTATTGCTGGATCAGTAAATGTCTTCTAAGTCCTAATAACAGTGCTACTCAGTGTTCTGTGCGGCTCGATAATGATGTCGGTGAAGAAATACTTTCAGGAAGGCATGCACCTGGTGTTATAAATATGTACTATGCTTACCTGATGGAATCCAGTTATGTCCATAGGAAACGAGAGATGTACACTCAACACTATTTTAGCATCTGTAGTTTGAGGGCCAAATGTGAATATTTTCCACTTAAGAGACATAAGAATGCACCAAGTGAAGAAGAAAAAAAGAAAGAGGCCAGATTTGTTATTTTCCAGAAAGAGAGTAAGTCGGGGTTACTATCAATCTGAATATAGTGGAGCCTCTTTGATACTTCAAATGTCATAAATGATATCAATGACGGCTGTCTCCTGGCTCCAACACCTTTCTTTAAAGATACTGTGTGATGAAAGATAAATGGATTTTTTTTTAAGGGGAAGAAGGGTTCCTTATTACATAGAAGCAGAGAAGTTATTCTCTTTCAAAGTAAAACAGTTGCAATGCAGGTGCTCAAATGCCTTAATTATATAAAGTACTATTGTGCTTGCTTTCTTTTATTTCTATTTCTATACACTGAATAGTGCCTGACATTTTGCTTGGGATAACTAAGCAAAAAAATGAAGTGTACAGATGCACAATTCGTTGTGTTATGGCCATGAAACATATTGACTATTCACTATTATTTTCTGTTCAGGTATTTTTGTCTTGCCCTTTGATGTCTTGCTGCTCAGGCTACAATTTATAAATTATTCTGCTGTTTAACAGTGAATGCATGCTGGACCCACAAATAATTTAATTGTCAAGTTGTCTTGATAATACATGAAGTAAAAACACCCTACACTGTGTCCACTTGACTCAAACAGGCTACCCATGCCCATTCATGTCGGAAATATTATGGAAGGTTTGGGTGTGGACGTTCAGATAAGCACAGTGTAAGGATTATTCTGAGGATGTCACCACACAACCAAATGCAATGATTTAGTGAATGGCTGCTATTTCATTGTAATGGCTAGTGTTGAATAGTGAATCACCACATATGTTTGTCATGTGTTGCTTTCTTCTTTTCAGTGATACATCTTAAAGCTTCAGCCTGCTATATTAGATATATAGGGGCCGATTCACTAAGCTCCGTTAAGTGGCTTTAAGAGCGCAAAGTACCCTTTAAGCCCGATAAAGCTGCATTGCGATTCACAAAGCAGTGATAACGGCGCCTTATCGGTCTTAAAAGGTATTTTTTTTGCCCTCGGCGCAAAATGCGCACGATCAGCCTATTGCGCTGATTTTTGCCAGTACTTCAGATTCACTAAGCAGCGCTAAGTGAATCGGCCTTAAAAAACGCGCCAAACAAACGCGCCAGCAAAAGGCAGGCGCAAAAGTAGCTGGACTTAGAAAAAAATTCATTGTTTACCTTTTTGCTGGCACACCATCCATACAACAGGCCCGCAGGGGTGTCCGGGGGTCACCGCGGGGGTCCCTGCGGGGGTCCCCGCGGCCGTCCGGAGGCGTCCGGGGGTCCCCGCGGCCGTCCGGGGGTGTCCGGAGGTTCCCGCGGGCCTGTGATACCAATGGTGTGCCCCCAAAAATGAAACAAGACTGTATAAAAATACCCCCGTCCCCTAACACATACAGTACATTAATGTGCAAAATTACTATTATCCAAATATGGATAATAATGCTTTTGCCCATTAAATATACATTAATACAATAAATACATTAAATACATGTTGTACTCACCATTGTCCGGCACCCACGATGAAGGCCAGCCGCATCTTCCTCCTCATCCATACACTGGGGCGCTGAAAAATATACAAAATAAGAACAAATGCCAAACTAATATCCCCTAACCCCTTAATGACCTTAGCGGTTATTAACCGCTACAGTCATTAAGGGTTTAAGCCACCCTGACCCGATACCCACCCTTCACCCATTTATTTGTACAGTGGCTTCATCGTGTGTATATATATATATATATATATATATATATATAATAAAAAAATAAATAGATGATACCATTCTGTGGCTAACGAAATGCTTTTAGTTGTGCGAGCTTTCGAGATACACTGATCTCTTCTTCGCCGGAAGAAGAGATCAGTGTATCTCGAAAGCTCGCACAAATGAAAGCATTTTGTTAGCCACAGAATGGTATCATCTATTTATTTTTTGATTATTGAAGCTCGGCTAAGACGGTACTGATACCTCTACATATATATATATATATATATATATATACATACTGTATATGCATGATTAACCAATATACAAATAAATACAGTACATGGCCAAATACAAATCTCTCCAAATATCAAATAGCACCAAGCTCAATCAATATCTAATAAATCTAAATACAAACACTCAATTTGACAATGTGTACATTATACAAATAATCTTTGCATCATATATACTATGTCAAACAATGGTTCAAATCAAAGACACTAATCCAAACAAGATACAAATACAATCATTAAAGAAAAACAAAGCATCAACACAATTAATTTGCCATCAATTAATCCAATCACCAATCAATTACAATCCAATTCAATTACACACTTCATATCCTACAATCAAACCATGTGTATTTTAATGTGTAAATTAATCTATGACAAAGTAACCATCAAACAACATCTATATGCAAAAAATAAGCCAATAAATTAATCTATAGAAACCAGCCTTTAACTAAACATTTGTAAACATTAAATGTACATTAGCAACACATTTTTTACACAAAGCAGCAAATTACAATTCAAAAAACATCCAAACAAGGCAAGCCAACACGTTTTTATTATACCTGTATGTATGTCCATCTATAGTTTACATACATACATACAGGTGCAATAAAAAAGCATTAAAAACAATTTATTCACATTAAAAATGAACATACAATACAACCATTGATTTGTCCTGTACGTATGTATACCCATAGTGACATACATACATTCAGGACAAATAAATGGACATAAAAAAAAATGGACGTCAGGGAAAAAAGTCCTAAAAACCTGTAAAATAAAATTAAAATACATTTTCTTTTTTTACTTACCATTAGATGAACCAGTCACAGGAATCAAGGGGAACCAGAACCACTGGAGCAGCAAACCCAACAACAGGAACCAGATAACCATAAAATAAAAAATCCATTACAATCCATAAGTGTCTTTATCTTCTTTTTTCTATATGTAATCCATTGTGGGGTCTTCTCCGTCTTCTTCTGGGGTCTTCTGTCTTCTTCTGGGGTCTTCTTTCTTCTTCCGGGGTCTTCTTATCTTCATCCACCACGCCCTGGTCTTCTTTCTTCATAGGAGGTCCTTCCTCCTCGGCGTCAAGCCTGAAAATGAGACGACATAGGCTTTTAAAGGCCTATGACGTCACATTTTCATCATCAGGGCCGTGAAAACCATGTGTTTTGGCCGACAAAAAAAAAATTATGACGTCATTTAAAGGCAATGAAAGCACAGCCAATCAGATTTGGCTGTGCTTCAATTGCCTTTAAGATGACGTCATGAACTGAAAGATGGCCGGCCTCACATGGTACGGTAGCCAATCAGAGCGTGGGAAATACATCCCAACTCTGATTGGCTCAAGCACCATGTGATTCAGGATAGAGAAAGCGGTGCAACTCCCACGCAGATAAAAATCACAGACCAGGGTAAGTACACTCAAGTACCATGTGACAGGCTTTCAAGAACGTCACATCCGTTCTCCCCAAAGCCTCTGTCACATGGTCTACTTGAGCCAATCAGAGTTGGGATGGAGTTCCCACGCTCTGATTGGCTACCGTACCATGTGAGGCCGGCCATCTTTCAGTTCATGACGTCATCTTAAAGGCAATTGAAGCTTCCATTTGCTTTCATTTCATTTAAATGACGTCATCATTTTTTTTTTTGTCGGCCAAAACACATGGTTTTCACGGCCCAATTAGGGCCGTGAGAACCATATGACGAAAATGTGACGTCATAGGCCTTTAAAAGCCTATGTCGTCTCATTTTCAGGCTTGACGCCTAGGAGGAAGGACCTCCTATGAAGAAAGAAGACCAGGGTGTGGCGGATGAAGATAAGAACAACCCGGAAGAAGAAAGAAGACCCCAGAAGAAGACGGAGAAGACCCCACGATGGATTACAAATAGAAAAAAGAAGATAAAGACACTTGTGGATTGTAATGGATTTTTTATTTTATGGTTACCTGGTTCCTGTTGTTGGATTAGCTGCTCCAGTGGTTCCGGTTCCCCTTGATTGCTGTGACTGGTTCATCTAATGCTAAGTAAAAAAAGAAAATGTATTTTAAATTTATTTTACAGGTTTTTTGGACTTTTTTTCCCTGACGTCCATTTATTTTAATGTCCATTTATTTGCCCTGAATTTATGTATGTCACTATGGGTATACATACGTACAGCACAAATCAGTGGTTGTATTGTATGTTCATTTTTAATGTGATTAAATTGTTTTTAATGCTCTTTTATTGCACCTGTATTTATGTCTGTAAACTATAGATGGACATACATATAGGTATAATAAAAACGTGTTGGCTTGCCTTGTTTGGATGTTTTTTGAATGGTAATTTGCTGCTTTGTGTAAAAATGTGTTGCTAATGTACATTTAATGTTTGCAAATGTTTAGTTAAAGGCTGGTTTATATAGATTATTTTATTGGCTTATTTTTTGCATATAGATGTTGTTTGATGGTTACTTTGTCATAGATTAATTTACACAATGGTTTGATTGTAGGATTTGAAGTGTGTAATTGAATTGGATTGTCATTGACTGGTGATTGGATTAATTGATGGTACATTAATTGTGTTGATGCTTTGTTTTTCTTTAATGATTGTATCTGTATCTTGTTTGGATTAGTGTCTTTGATTTGGAGTATTGTTTGACATAGTATATATGATGCAAAGATTATTTGTATCGTGTACACATTGTCAAATTGAGTGTTTGTATTTTGATTTATTAGATACTGATTGAGCTTGGTGATGTTAGATATTGGGAGAAATTTGTATTTGGCCATGTACAGTATTTATTTGTATATTGGTTAATCATGCATATACAGTATAAATATATATATATATATATATATGTAGAGGTATCAGTACCGTCTTAGCCGAGCTTCAATAATCAAAAAATAAATAGATGATACCATTCTGTGGCTAACAAAATGCTTTCATTTGTGCGAGCTTTCGAGATACACTGATCTCTTCTTCCGGCGAATTATATATATGTATATATATATAATGAAGCCACTGTACAAATAAGTGGGTATCGGGTCAGGGTGGCTTAACCCCTTAATGACTGTAGCGGTTAATAACCGCTAAGGTTATTAAGGGGTTAGGGGACATTAGTTTGGCACTTGTTCTTATTTTGTATATTTTTCAGCACACCACTGTATGGACGGGGAGGAAGATGCGGCTGGCCTTCATCGTGGGTGCCGGACAAGGGTGAGTACAACATGTATTTAATGTATTTATTGTATTAATGTATATTTAATGGGCAAAAGCATTATTATCCATATGTGGATAATAGTAATTTTGCACATTAATGTAGTGTATGTGTTAGGGGGCGGGGGGGATGTGTGTGGTATATTGCTATGTTTATTGGGGGCAATTGTCCCCAATAAACATGTTATTATGCCTTAACCCCTTCATTGCCTTAGCGGATAGCCGCTAAGGTAATGAAGCTGCTTTAATGTATTTTTATTAATATTGTGTGGTAGCAGGGGACCCCCTGCTCCCACACACTATTATTAAAACGTACATTAATGCAGCTTCATTACCATAGCGGATAGCCGCTATGGTAATGAATTATTATTTATTGTTATCTGTTTTTTAATACTAGTGTAGATGTGCAGGGGGTCTCCTGAGCTGAAACCCATTGGTTTCAGGTCCGAGGACCCCCTACTTCAGGAGTTACAGGCCCCATTATGACCGGGACATTTAAATTCTGCAGGGGATACCGGCACCCCATAACGGGGCCTATATCCCCTGAAGTAGGGGGTCCTCGGACCTGAAACCAATTCGGTTCAGCTCTGAAGACCCCCTGCCCATGTATACTACTATTAAAAATCATATTTGGGCAGCACGATCGCCTGTAAGAGCCGTGCATTGAGACGCAGCGTCTCCATGCAGTTCTTACAGGCTGCTTTGTTTATAATAGTTATCGTGCTAAATAACTTTTAGCACGATAACAGGGGGGAAAAAGGTGATCGTGCGCTATGGCCCTTTTGGCTAAGGCCGGCCATAAACGCGCCGAGCAGCCTTAGTGAATAGCGCTTATGGCTTCAGCCTTTTGCGGCCGAGCGATATAACACATTTTAGCGCTAGTTAACGTAGCTTAGTGAATCGGCCCCATAGTATTTATAGCGAAGCTTTGGTTAAGGACTTACCTAGTCATCTTCAACTGGGCCTTGTAGGTGCAAGTTCAGCACGTATGTTTTTGCCTTTTCTCCAGTGAAAAGTCAGAAGTATTTGCAAGTTTATACACTGTATTGGAAATTATTTTAACTTATCATCTCAGGTAGATTTCCTGTCTTTTTGCATTGTAGCACGTGTGAATTTTTGTTGTTTCCTGCTTTTGCCGTGGGAATGTTATATGCCCTGCTGCTTAACTGAAATAGAAAGGAAAATAGCAATTGGTTGCACAGTATATTATCACTTGCCACAGGGAAGGAAGATTGACTGTGGCTGTGATATACTAAAGCAGGGGTTGCCAACTCCAGTCTTCAAGGGCCACCAACATGTCAGGTTTTCTGAATATCCCTGCTTCAGAACAGGCGGCTCAATCTTCGACTGCACCACCTGTGCTGAAGTATGGATATCCTGACCTATTGGTGGCCCTTGAGGACTGGAGTTGCCTACCCCTGTACTAAAGTCTCCCAGCTTGTGTGCCAGGCCATTGTATACAGAATAAGGCTGAAATGGTGGTACCAAACACCAATGGATGGCTTTTCGTGCACAAATAACCGGTAGAACAGTAAAAGTAGCGAAAGGAAAAAATAAAAATTGTTTGCTTGCTAGCAATTCTGCCCCCTACCCAAGATAATAAAACATAGCTCTAATGCTATATGTGTGTGTGTGTTATATTGCTTTCCTTCCCTCAAATCACTTCCTTCTATTACTCAGAACCAATGCTGCATTATTATGCATTTTGATACTTCATTCTTTACTAAATCAAGGAACTTGACGCGCTATAATCATCAAAGGAAAAGCCACGGTGGTGAAACCTACATGTGCTGTTTTTTCAACTTTTTAAAAGGAACAGTGCTGTAGTCTGAACACTAAGGGCCATTCTGGGGCAAAGTAAACTGCACCAGATGTGTCAAAGAAATAATTCTATTGATTTCAAGGGGATTTGTTTTCTTGAATACATATGGTACAGATTAATTTATTTTTTGCCCCGGGATTGCACCCTTTTTTGCCTTGATACATTTGTCCCTAAGGGGTTGATTCTATAAATTCCAAAGGTGAGATCAGCCCAAAAACTCCCTTTGCCAAAGTTTAAAACTCCTAAATCCCATTATATCTGTAATTAACTTTTCTTTTACTTTCTGCATTTTTTTGGTAAAACTTGAAAACTTTTTAACGTTTATTTCAGGAAAATTCATTAAATAACTTTCAAGGGTGTGAGACTTTCAACCCTTCACTAAAACACAGGGAGATGTAGAAATGAAACCATTTATATAATGTAAGATTTTCCCTAAGTCTTAAGTAAATTATCTCTTTTTTTGCAACCTTTTGTCACTAAATAAAGGCCTACAGTTATGTACTAAAGCCTTCTGGCTTCAGAATTACTCTATAAAGCAATGGTATTTAATTTTTTCAAATCAGAATTTTACCCCAGCTTGGAGAAACAAGGGAGGTTTTGATACATTGCTCCCCTAATGCTGCTAATGAGGTGGTAACATGTTCATTTTGTGTGATTTCCTTTCATGAACCGAAAAAAAAAAGTATTGAATACCAATTGAACAGGAAGCAAGTGGCTCATGTAAAACCTGCTGCTTTTGGTAAAAATGTAAAACTAAATACCGGCTTTGAAAATGTAGGTAATCTTCATGTTTGAGTACAGTGTGTTTTTTTTTATTTTTTATTCTAGGCTTTTCAAGCAGCAAGACAGCTTCTTTTACAGCAGCAAACAAGTGGGCTAAAATCTCCAAAGGGCAACGATAAACAAAGGCCACTGCAGGTTAGTTACACGTGCTCACCAGTTGGAATTGTTTGAACGCTCTGTGGTAACTTTACATGAACATTATCCATCATTTGTATAAAAACTACACTCTAATCAAAAGTATTTGCATTGTTACATAAGGATGAGGAACACAATATTAATATTCGTACAGATGGTTGTTGGCTACTTGGTAATAGCGCGGAAATCCTTACTATTTAGTACCAATCATTAGTACAAAGTTACATTTATACGTTTAATTTATTCAAGATATAACCAAGATAGAATTTGTTACACATTACAAAAAGACAGCAAGAGTGTGGTATTCATTATGGGTCTTGTGGAAGCTAAGGTGAAGTCTGAAAGATAACAGTATGAGGAATTTGTACAGGAGAGACAGTGATCCTCAAGGCAAATGACTATAGTATTTGGCATACAGGTAAGTCTTTATTTGTGACTTCCACATGTAGTTTCACGTTAAAAATAAATTTGTGCTTTAAACATAAAAAGTTCATTTTTTTACCAGCAGCACAGTATTCACACGAGTATAATTGATTTGCTTGTGGCAACATCTTAATTCATGACTTTAGTTTTAAATAAAACAGAGAGGAGTGAAGAGCTCACGCCCCAAGGGCACTATGAAACTTCTGTCGGAAGAAGAATACCTGTTATTCCATGTAAGAAGTGGATACTACTCAGGCACTGGCACAAAATGAACTTTATATGTTTCATTTATTATCTCTGGAAGACGTTTTTATGTATAGAAATAAAAATTACATTGTAAAAAATAGACGGAAATTATATATGCCACACCGGAATTTATGTTTTTTGCTAATAAACCTCACCAGATGCAGAGAACGTGAGTACATCATTAACTAATTTCAAGTTTATTTTTATGTTTCCTTATCATTTGCAATTTCCACCTTTTGTAAAGTATTCATTTTGACATTAAAGCCATAACTTGTCAATGCCTCATACCTAACCACCAAGAATAAATGCACTCACAGGTGCCTCCACCTTTTTATTCACATCACTATTATTATATAATGTTAAGTAGTAACATAAATATGGTGGTAACTGGGGCATTGTGTGTTAGTCCATTTTCCCATTCACTTCAACAGAGAGTTGCTGAGGCTATATCATTAGTGATTCTGTTTGTGTATTTCTTACAGTTTTCTAAAAGATCATTGCACGATTTTTTGTAAACAAAATATTTCATTGTGTTGTACAACAAAAATAAACAATATTGAGACAGCAACAATTGTATTGCATGATCTTATATTGAAATAGACCTGTATGTAGAATATTGAAATGCAATGTTATAGAATATAAAATATATTTGCATCAAATAAAAATGGAAAAGAGGTTATTGTTGTATTAAATAAGTGAAATACAATTTATTTATTTATTTATTATTTATTTATAAAATATTTTACCAGGAAGTAATACATTGAGAGTTACCTCTCGTTTTCAAGTATGTCCTGGGCACAGAGTAAAACAAATAATACATGGTTACAAATACATACAATACATTGGGTTTCTATAATACAGATTGTATATCATTTTGGATGTGTTTAAAATGAAAACAGGTATAACATTTACCTTAAAAAATAATTAAAGGTACATTATAGTAGATTAAAACTAACTGAAAGAGAGAGAGATAATTTGACTTACTGAAATTCGCTTTATCGAAAGCGGCACTGCACACTAGGGGTTAAGCACTTTTTCCTCCTATATATGAATGGTCCTCAACTTTCTGTACATTTCCTCCCTTATTGAACATCTTCTCCACCCCCACTACAATAGTGTCTTCTCAGGCTTATCGGTCAAAAAATGTAATTCACAAGACACCCCTGAGTGAACCAAGTGAAAAAAACCCATATGTGAATGGAATCCTGCACTGCCATGTTCGAGCTAAAGGGAAGGAGAATTTCAGTAAGTCAAATTCCCCTTTCCTTGTCGTCCTCACATGGCAGTGCACAGGGGATGTAGTAAAACAACCAACACCACAGAGGACATAGACATAAATAAATGAAGAGTAGATCAAGTGTCCACCAAAGCCTGCAGCATCTTCCTACCATAAAAGGCCGCTGCTGAAGATCCAACATCTATCTTGTCAAATCTAGTAAAGGTATTGAGATTGGACAATGCTGCTGCTTTGCAAATATCCCTCGAAAATGCTTGGGTCCAGTCTGCTCAAACAGCGCTGGTTGAGTGTGCTTTAATGGACTGTGAAAGTTCTCATGTGGATGGTTTGTACTGTATGTCATATCAGGCTTCCTTGAGTCATCTTGCAATGGTGGGTTTTGTTGCCTTCTGACTCCTTCTAAAAGAATAAAAAGGAATATATTTTTTTACTGTCATTTGGGCAGCAAAAGTGTAAAATAATCTCCTGATTTAATTGAATACTCATTTTTAGATCGGAATTGTGGAGGTGTGCTATAGACCATTTTATTGTACAGTACATTACCCATTCGTCTGAGGTTATTGCCACCAAAAATATTGTTATTAATGTTAAGATTTTATCAGACATCTCTGGAAGGGGCTCAAAGGTTCTCTCCAATAGTGTTTTTAAGACCGTGTCCAGGTCCAAGGAAAGAAAAAGGAGATATGATATAAAGATTTAATTTAGAAACTAGTTATATTTTTTTCAGCAAAGGATTTACTGGTAAAAGCTCACTCCTAATGCCGTTAGTTGGCATTTAAAGATCTTGGTTTAAGCCCTTTCCCTTGCCTTTCTGCAAGAAATCCAATATCTGTCTTCCCTGCTCCCCTTTTGATGAGCACCAAGATTGGAATACCTTCCATACCCTGGAGTATACTGTACTTCATTTGGGGTGTTCTCTATTACTGTTCCCAAGACTCCTTTTCTCAATCCCTCCTGCTCAACTGCCAGATAGCCAACTGTAGATTCATTAGTCCTGCCCCGGTAATCAGAAGATCTTCTCTGTATGATAGAATCCAAGGAGACTCCATTGTTCTGCTCAAGAGAGATGGACAAATGAGATTTCACTGCTAAGATTTTTGTGTACCCGATCTTGTTTTATTTTTCTTAATACTCTCCGAATTAAAGGGAAAGGTGAAAAGATTTACGCCCTCCTGAAATTCCAAGGAACACTGGAAGTTTCAAGATGGAGAGTGTTCTTTTTTGAACATGGCACAGAAGTGCTCCACGGATTTTCACTATTTCAATTATATCTATCTGAGAGTTTCCCATCTTGGTGTTATCTTCCTGATGTAACTCCTACTCCCCTAGGTGGCTTTCCTACCTGTGAGAAAAAATACAGTTTTAATATTTCTGGAACGTGAATCGCATCTATCATTTCTGCTTCTCTCCAGAAACGGTTGTGGTGTGCTACTCTTTAAGACGAGAGAGTTTGGATTGCCCATTTAATTTTTGTATGTAGATCCTGCATGTGGAACTTTTCCCAAGGGAAAGATTGTATTTTTGATGACATAAAATCTAAAAGTTTTATGCAATCTCTGATCGACATTGCATGTTTTTCCCGTAACAGTCTTATTTGCTGAGCCACCTTTTCCTGTTTTTCTAAGGGAAGAAGCCTCACCTGATACCTGATGGTATCAAATACAAAACACAAGAATTATATCTGCTGGGATTGAATTAATTTGATTTTGACCAATTTATAATCCATCCGTGTTGCTGAAGAAAATAATTTACCCTGGACAGGTGTTGCCACAATTTTACTGGTGATATTCCTACTACCAGCCAATTGTCTAATTATCACATAAGAAATCCATAACAATGAAAATATCTAGACAATATCCTTTCTTTGGACTCCATGTCTCAGATCCTGTTCAATGGATGCCAGACAATCTCGAATCACCTTGGAAATACAGGTAGACGCTATGGCAGGTTTACATGTGGACCCTGATGCCAGGAACCCTTTCTTCAATTATAATTACAATTTCCTATCCATTAATTACCTACAGTATATACGGATTTGTCAATCTGGTTATTACTGCTTCCACTCTAGGAGGTATGTCCCAAGTGCACTTCTTTTTACTAGCCTCAGTATGTCTCTAACTCTATTCATATATTTCCATCTCTCCTTCCTTCATCACTTCTCTGTTCATATGAACTCCTTTCTTACCTGCGTCCTCTGACACCACACAGCTATATCACCTGCACTAAAAAACACCCCTAAAAATCATCCTCACACATCTTCTTTCTATCCATGCTTCTCCTCCTTGCTTCTGCGGATATCTCTCCCAATCCTGGTCACTGCCTTATTCCTACATGCGCTCGTCCTCGCCTGCCAATTGCAACCTCTACTCCTTCTGGTGTCAACCCCTCCAACCTCATATCCATCCCCTGCCACCCTTCCTCCTCTCTCCCTTTCTCCTGTGCCCTTTGGAATGCTCGCTCCCTTTCTAACAAGTGCCTCTCTGTACATGACTTTTTTCTCTCTCACTCTCTGCTCCTATTTGCTATAACTGAGACCTGGCTTACTCAGTCTGACTCTGCTCTGGAAGCTGCCCTCTCTTATGGTGGCCTTTCTTTCTCCCACACTCCACGCTCTGATGGCAGGGGTGGAGGCGTGGGGCTCCTGCTCTCCTCTCTCTGCCGTTACCGAACCCTTCCAATTCCTCCCTCTCTTGCTTTTCCCTCCTTTGAGGCTCACACTGTCCAGATCTTTGCTCCTCTCCCTGTCCATGTGTTGGTCATCTATCGCCTACCTCTACTCATCCCCCTTCTGCCTTTCTCTTTCATTTTGAATCCTGGCTCTCTTTCTTTCTCTCCTCAGACTCCCCTGTTCTTCTCATTGGGGACTTCAATTGCCACATTGATGACCCCTCTCTCCCTTGGGCTTCCCGCTTTCTCTCTCTAACCTCTTCTTTTGTCCTTCAACAGTGGACTGCAGCCAGCACCCACAAGGAGGGCAACTACTTAGACCTGGTTTTCACTAAAAACTTCTCTCTCTCTCCAATTTCTCCATTTCCCCTTTTCCTCTCTCTGACCATCACCTCATCTCATTCTCTCTATCTCGCTTCTCCCCTTCTCCACCTCCATCTACCCCCAGGTTCTGCAGAAACCTGCGCTCTATCCACTTACCTGACTTTGAGTCCACTTTACGCTCCTCCCTCTCCTCTCTCAGCTCTGATTCAGACCCTGACAACCTGGTCAGGAACTACAACTCTGCCTTGTCCTCCTCTCTTGATCTACATGCCCCGCTTTCTCTCTTCCGCGCTCGCCCTTCTAACCCTAGACCCTGGCTAAATTCCCACACGCGCATGCTGCGTTCCTCCACTCGTTCCTCTGAACGTCTCTGGAGGAAATCTCATACTCTCGCAGACTTTCTTCACTACAAATTTGTGCTATCCTGTTTCAACTCTGCCCTCTCGCAAGCTAAACAAGCCTACTTTTCTTCACTAATCAACATGCACAAGTCTAACCCACGCCGACTGTTCTCTGTCTTTGATACTCTACCCAAACTACCCTCAGCTGCCTCTCCTTCCTCCATCTCCGCTCAGGACTTTGCTGACTATTTTAAGGAAAAGGTGGAATCCATACGTCAGAACATCCCCTCTGTTTCTTCCTCCCATCCTACACCTCTTCCTAACTCTCCTCCTGCCTACCTTGACTCTTTTTCCACTGTCTCAGAGGAGGATGTGTCGCTGTTGATTGCCTCTTCTCCCTCTACCACTTGCTCTCTTGACCCCATTCCCTCTCATCTCCTAAAACCTCTTGGTCCTACTATAATCCCTATGCTCACACACATTTTTAACTCCTCCCTCTGCTCTGGAACCTTTCCATCCTCCTTCAAACATGCAACAGTTATACCATTACTCAAAAACAGCAAGCTTGACCCTACCTGTCTTTCTAACTACCGACCTGTCTCCCTCCTGCCTTTTGCCTCTAAACTCCTTGAACGTCTTGTATTCTCTCGCTTGCTCCATTTTCTCAACACCTATTCTCTCCTAGACCCTCTACAATCTGGCTTCCGTGCTGCTCACTCTACTGAAACAGCCCTCACTAATGATAACTAATGACCTCCATGGTGCCAAAGACAGAGGTCATTACACTCTGCTCATATTACTTGACCTCTCTGCAGCATTTGACACCGTGGACCACCCTCTTCTCCTTCACATTCACCATACTCTTGGTATTCGGAACAAAGCTCTATCCTGGATCTCATCCTACCTCTCCCATTGTACTTTCAGTGTCTCTTCTGCTAACACCTCCTCCTCCTCTATTGATCTCTCTGTGGGGGTACCCCAGGGCTCTGTCCTGGGACCTCTTCTCTTTTCTCTGTACACACTCTCTAGGTGACCTAATAACATCTTTTGGGTTTAAATATCACCTCTATGCTGACGACACACAAATGTACTTTTCAACACCCGACCTTACACCTGCTGTACAAACCAAAGTTTCTGAATGTCTCTCTGCGATTTCATCCTGGATGGCCCTCCGCCGCCTTAAACTCAACATGGCTAAAACAGAGCTCCTCATACTTCCTCCCAAACCTGGCCCTACTACCTCCTTCCACATTACTGTTGGAACTACGATCATTCACCCAGTAGCCCAAGCACGCTGCCTAGGGGTCCTCTCTCACATTCGACTCCTCTCTCACATTCGCCCCTCACATTCAAAACATATCTAAAACCTGTCGCTTTTTCCTCCGCAATATAACAAAAATAAGCCCTTTCCTCTGTTGCTCGACTGCTAAAACTCTGACTCAGGCCCTCATTCTCTCCCGTCTTGATTACTGTAACCTCCTGCTGTCCGGCCTTCCTGCCTCTCACCTGTCTCCCCTACAATCTATCCTAAACGCTGCTGCCAGAATCACTCTACTTTTTCCTAGATCTGTCTCAGCATCTCCCCTCATGAAATCCCTCTCCTTGTTTCCGATCAAATCCCGCATCTCACACTCCATTCTTCTCCTCACTTTTATAGCTTTACACTCTTCTGCCCCTCCTTACATCTCAGCCCTAATTTCTAGTTATGCACCATCCAGACTCTTGCGTTCTTCTCAAGGATGTCTTCTTTCTACCCTATTTGTATCTAAAACCCTCTCCCGCCTTAAACCTTTTTCACTGACTGCCCCACACCTCTGGAATGCCCTTCCCCTCAGTACCCGACTAGCACCCTATCTATCCACCTTTAAGACCCACCTTAAGACACACTTGCTTAAAGAAGCATATGAATAGCACTGCGGGTATTCTGAACACATGATACATAAAGCTTGGCCCCCTGCAGACACACTTACCAGAACTCTCTCCTATTGTCTCTGTACGTTCTCCCTACCTACAAATTAGACTGTAAGCTCCTCGGGGCAGGGACTCTTCTTCCTTAATGTTACATTTATGTCTAAAGCACTTATTCCCATGATCTGTTATTTATATTATCTGTTATTTATTTGATTACCACATGTATTACTACTGTGAAGCGCTATGTACATTAATGGCGCTATATAAATAAAGACCTACAATACAATACAATACAAGTTGTGCAATCTTCTGAGGAGAATGGATTAAGTAGAAATAGCAGTGTTAGTCCAGTTGTAATATTGCAGAGTAAATGTGACCAAAGATGCTACATTGGTGAAACCAGCCAAAAACTTCAAACCAGAATGAACCTACACAGACATACAATAACACACCATGTGGAAGGAAGATATTGCACTCCAGTCGGACACCACTTCTCACAGTCCAATCGTTCCATAAATGATTTAAAAATCTAAATCCCCAAAGGAATGTTTAAAAGCACTTAAGAGCGGAAAACATTTGAACAAAAAATGGCAATGCTCTTTGTCACTAAAACAAGTGGATTAAGTACTGATATGGGGTTTCCCACACAGTATCAATATCAGGGCTTGACAAATTACCAAAAAAACTACTCGCCCGACCAAAAAATCTACTCACCCACAGGCCCCGCCCCAATTATTTTTTTTTAATAAATTCCTAATAAGAACAAATAACATTCTTTTTTGATAACATAGTTTATTAATTGTATTACATTTATACAATACTACAACTCATCATTGTTACATAGTTACATAGTAGATGAGGTTGTATTGTATTGTATGTCGTTATTTATAGAGCGCCAAAAGTGTACTCAGCGCTTCACAAAGAATGCAGTACAGGGAATTATAATAATACAATAAGGGCAGCAAAATCAAACAATAGGAAAGGAAATAGGAAGGTTGGAAAGGTTACATAGTTCAACCTATGCTAAATTTAGACTACAGATTCCTTATCCTATATCCCTACTTAAAGTATATTGATCCAGAGGAAGGTAAACCCTAAAAAGTTCTTTAAGTACCTTAATAACAAAAAAATGAGAAAAGAAAATATAGGACCCTTTCAGTGTGAGATGGGTAGGCAAATTATTATTGGAGATAAGGAAAAAGCTGAGGTATTAAACAAATTCTTTGCCTCTGTGTTTACCAGGGAAGAATCAAGTTCAATAGTAGTGCCGCAGGAGGAAGCCACAACCTCCATATTAATGAACAATTGGTTAACTGAGGAAGAAGTTCATAAGCGACTTGAAAAAATTAAAGTAAATAAGGCACCTGGCCCCGATGGCATACATCCAAGAGTTCTCAATGAGTTAAGCTCCGTAATAGCCAAACCCTTATATTTAATATTCAAGGACTCCATTTCCACAGGCTCAGTACCACAAGATTGGCGTAAAGCAGATGTGGTGCCTATATTTAAAAAGGGAGCTAGATCACAACCAGGAAATTACAGACCTGTAAGCCTGACTTCAATAGTAGGGAAACTACTTGAAGGTTTAATACGGGATAATATTCAGGAATACCTAATGGAAAACAAAATTATTAGTAATAGTCAGCATGGATTTATGAAGGATAGATCTTGCCAAACTAACCTTATTTGTTTCAAATACGGATACGGATACGGTTTCAAACAAGAGGTTTGTGTACAAAATAAAGAAAATTGGACTCAGTAATAATATATGCACCTTGATTGAAAACTGGTTAAAGGACAGACAACAGAGGGTTGTCATAGATGGAACTTTTTCAGGTTGGGCTAAAGTTGTGAGTGGAGTACCCCAGGGATCGGTACTGGGACCCCTGCTTTTTAACTTGTTTATTAATGACCTTGAGGTTGGGATCGAGCGCAAAGTCTCCATCTTTGCTGATGATACTAAATTGTGTAAGGTAATAGAATCAGAGCAGGATGTAATTTCTCTTCAGAAGGACTTGGAGAGACTGGAAAGGTGGGCAGGTAAATGGCAAATGAGGTTTAATACAGATAAATGTAAGGTTATGCATTTGGGATGCAAGAATAAAAAGGCGACTTACAAATTAAATTGAGATATATTGTGATGGAGAAGGATTTAGGAGTGCTTGTAGACTGCAGGCTTAGCAATTGTGCCCAATGTCATGCAGTGGCTGCAAAGGCAAACAAGATCTTATCTTGCATCAAACGGGCAATGGATGGAAGGGAAGTAAACATAATTATGCCCCTTTACAAAGCACTAGTAAGACCACACCTTGATTATGGAGTACAATTTTGGGCACCAATCCTAAGAAAAGACATTATGGAACTAGAGAGAGTGCACAGAAGAGCCACCAAATTAATAAAGGGGATGGACAATCTAACTTACGAGGAGAGGCTAGCTAAATTAAATTTATTTACATTAGAAAAGAGGCGTCTAAGAGGGGATATGATAACTATATACAAATATATTCAGGGACAATACAAGGAGCTTTCAAAAGAACTATTCATCCCACGGGCAGTACAAAGGACTCGGGCATCCCTTAAGGTTGGAGGAAAGGAAATTTCACCAGCAACAAAGGAAAGGGTTCTTTACAGTAAGGGCAGTTAAAATGTGGAATTCATTACCCATGGAGACTGTGATGGCAGATACAATAGATTTGTTCAAAAAAAGGTTGGACATCTTTGTAGATGGGAAAGGTATACAGGGATATACCAAATAAGTATACATGGGAAGGATGTTGATCTAGGGATTAATCCGATTGCCAATTCTTGGAGTCAGGAAGGAATTAATTTTTCCCCTTAATGGGGTTTTTTGTTTGACTTCCTCTGGATCAATAAGTAAGTATAGATATAGGATAAAGTATCTGTTGTACTTGATGGACCTATGTATTTTTTCAACCTCATCTACTATGTAACTATGTAACTATGTAAACAAAAAACCCCAGTGACGCATCAACTAATGATATCTCTCTCATAAGGGGACAAATTAATTCCTTCCTGGCTCCAAGAATTGGCAATCGTATTTCTCCCTGGATCAACATCCATCCCATGTTTACTTATTAATCATATCCCTTCTTAAACGCCTCTTTTCTAATGTAAATAAATCTAATTTAGAAATACATTTATTATACATAATCTCATAGAAATACATTTATTATATTAAAATATATGAATGAGAATTTATATCAAAACAATATATCACATGGAGAAAGGGGGCACAGATGATTATTTAGCTGTCGGATCGCCAGACTGTGTCCGCATCGGCGATACACAGAGTGTCAGTGCGTGGTGACGTCAGCAGATTGCCCTCATCCATGCTCGGTGGTCAATGCGTTTTAATTGACAGCAAATAGAGATAGGAACACTGAGAGAAATCTCCCTCCTTTCCTACCGCTACTATTCTCTTAGGCTGAGGCTGTGTTTATTGCGCTGGTGGGGCTGAGCTGCTGCAGAGTTATTGATAGTATCAGGGACTACCCACCCCTCCTATGACTCCAAGTTAATCCTACAGCTGCTGGGCTTCATTAATCAACTCTGCAGTGACATCAACCCCCTCCCTCTGTCTCTCACCAAACCCTCTCCCTAGCCTCTTCCTCTCTAACCCCCCTCCTACCATTCTCACCCCCCTCCTACCGTTCTCACCCCCCTCCTCTCACCTATCTGGCTTCGGTGGAGCTGGGCTGCAGAGGAGTAGGACGGCGGGTGGCGGCGGCAGAAGAGGAGGACTCACACTAAAAATGTATTTATAAAACAAATGCCATCACTAAAAAATAAATATATTTGTCTAATAGCGTCCCCATTCATGCTGTACTATTCATACTCCCTCTCCCTCCCCATTCTCTCCCTCCCTGCGCCCCCATTCTCTCTGTCTCTCCCCAACCGCCATTTTGTCTCTCTCCACCTCATAATTCTCTCTCTGTCTCCCTACCACCATGTTCTCTCTGTCTCTTCCCCCCACCAATCTCTCCCCCGTACAATTCCGTCTGTGTCTCCCCCCCGCCATTCTATCTCTGCCCCCTCCATTCTCTCTCCGTCTCTCCCCCCACCATTCTCTCTCTGCCTCTCCCCCGCCATTCTCTCTCTATCCCCCTGCCATCGTCTCTCCGTCCCCCGCCATTCTCCCTCTCCCCAGTAATTCTCTCTCCCCCTACCCCCGTCATTCTCTCTGCCTTCTCCCCCCGTCATTCTCTCTCTCCCTTCTACCCCTGTCATTCTATCCCTTCTCCCCCCGTCATTCTCTCTCCCTTCACCGCCCCCTCCCCGTCATTCTCCCTTCTTCCCCCCCCCCACCTCCCACAGGGGCTGGCTGGTTGATTTTTACTTGGGGTTAAATTAATCCTACCAGCCCTGATAATAGGGAGCCGCTGGTAGAGGAGCTGGGGAGGAACCGGCTGTCCTATAGGAACGCTCCTTCTCCAATCACAAGGTTCCCCGGCTCTCACAGGCATTAGCTGTTTGCTTTGTTCCTGCTGCTCCCCTCGGCTCAACAATGACTTTCCCTGCTACCACCGCCACCAGGACGTCTGCTGCTGCTCCTCCCAGATGTCGCCGCAGCCCTCCTCACCCTCCGCATTGGTCTTCCTCACCCTGGAGGTAAGTGCCTTCCAGGTAACCGGGTACCCATCTGCTCACACACACAGACCCTGACCTGCACAGCTCTCACACACAGATCCTGACCTGCACAGCTCACACACACAGACCCTGATCATCACAGCTCTCACACACAGACCCTGACCTACGCAACTCACACACACAGACCCTGACCTGCACAGCTCACACAGACCCTGACCTGCACAGCGCACACACACACAGACCCTGACCTGCACAGCTCACACAGACCCTGACCTGCACAGCGCACACACACACAGATCCTGACCTGCACAGCTCACACACACAGACCCTGATCATCACAGCTCACACACACAGACCCTGACCTGCACAGCTCACACACACAGACCCTGATCATCACAACTCACACACACAGACCCTGACCTACACAACTCACACACACAGACCCTGACCTGCACAGCTCACACAGACCCTGACCTGCACAGCGCACACACACACAGATCCTGACCTGCACAGCTCACACACACAGACCCTGATCATCACAGCTCACACACACAGACCCTGACCTACACAACTCACACACACAGACCCTGATCAGTACAGCGCACACACACAGATCCTGACCTACACAACTCACACACACAGACCCTGACCTGCACAGCTCACACAGACCCTGACCTGCACAGCGCACACACACACAGATCCTGACCTGCACAGCTCACACACACAGACCCTGATCATCACAGCTCACACACACAGACCCTGACCTACACAACTCACACACACAGACCCTGATCAGTACAGCGCACACACACAGACCCTGACCTACACAACTCACACACACAGACCCTGACCTGCACAGCGCACACACACACAGATCCTGACCTGCACAGCTCACACACACAGACCCTGATCATCACAGCTCACACACACAGACCCTGACCTACACAACTCACACACACAGACCCTGATCAGTACAGCGCACACACACAGACCCTGACCTACACAACTCACACACACAGACCCTGACCTACACAACTCACACACACAGACCCTGATCAGTACAGCGCACACACACAGACCCTGGCCTGCACAGTTCACACACACAGACCCTGATCAGCACAGCTCACACACACAGACCCTGGCCTGCACAACTCACACACAGACCTGCCCTGTTCAACAGACCGTGACCTGCATAACAGACACTGACCTACACAACAGACACTGACCTACACAACTAACTCACACACATACCAGCACAGACTCATACACAAAGACTGACCTAGAGGAACCATTTTTAACAGGAGGGGCTGTGAGCAGCAGGCACGCTTACAGCACAGGGGCTGTGAGGAGCATGGCACAGCAGCTCCGTTCTTGCTTTTATTGGCCCCGCCTCTGACGATGCCGACCCGTCCCCTTTTCTCTGCAGCCGGGACATTTGAAAGCTTTTAAACTAATTGTTGGGACACTCTTCCTCCTGTACTACTCCTGCCGTGTTCTGTCTTGCTCCTCTGCTCCGTGGTCCTCCACAGTCCTCTTCCACCGTGCCGTTCACCACCTCTGCTGCCATGCTCCAGTAGTCTTCCTCAGTCCTGCTTCCAAACTCGACAAGTGGTCATTTCAACACACCACATGCGAGTGGGTTTGTCAAGCCCTGATGTTTCTCCCTACCTCTTTGTTCATTTTAATTTCAAACCCTTTTCACCCCCCTCCCCTGCTGCATACTCATCCCCTTCATACTGCTGATGGATATATGGTCCTATATGCTCTCCACATTTTTCATTATCCCTTTCATCCATTTATTGCCCTGTCTGTTTATTTACCATCCCCTTTGCCATGAATTATCCACATCTTCTGCCTTAGATTGTTATCTTGTTTTTTTACATCTATGTTAAACTCCTGGAATGTTTGTAAATCAGAATTGCTTGACCTGAAGAGGAAAGAGAACTCTCAAAAGCTTGTCTTATAATATCAATTGTTAGTCCAACTAAAAAAGGTATCACCTAATACTAATGGATGAACTTTTTGTCTAGTGTTTCCCATTCTCTCTCTGTTAAACTTTTAACCAGGGGGTGGACCGTAAGTGACGCCTCTTTTTCTGTGACCCCATACACATAGAATCTTGTTTCTTCCTTGGCTTTTTGACATTCTCTATCTCCATGACCTGTCTAATAGCTTTAATTCATTTATCAATATCTGGTGGGTAAAAAAAATATTCTTCCTCATCTGAAGAGTACTCTGCTTCCAATAGTGTTAAATAATCGTGCTCCATACTGTATATTTGGGGGAGTCTTCTGGGTGACTGAGTCCCTCTGTATCCATAGATTCTTTATTCTGCCCAGAAACGTGACACCGACTTATAGAGTTTCCAGCATGGAGCTTTGAAGCCGAACCATAAAACGTTGCATTTGTGAGGGCATTTCCTCCTCCAGTGTTTGCTTAAAATAAACCACACATACATTTTTCTTGTATTTGTTAGGCGACTTTCACATAAAGCAGAAACTTAATGCTTCGTCTTTGCAATTGACATTTTAGGCTTCTTTAGAAATAGGGGCTTTTTCTAGTAACTTTGAAATGTGACATAATGCATCTAAAGCAGGGGTGCGCAAACTGGGGAAATTTTCTGGGGTGGGGGTGTGTGTGCAGTGGTTAAAGAGGCCCTGTGCTCTTTCCCAAGGTATTTAAATTAAATGCCGGGGGACGCGTGAGGCCTCTGTAACTTCTCTTACCTGCTCATCGGTGACACGTCACCATGACAACGCGGCATCAGGTCCCTCTTCATTATAGAATAAACTATGCACTTTCACACACCAAAATCAGTTGTAGCTAAATGTGCCCGAATCGTAATTACTCTCCCCAGAGCGTGCAATCAGTTCATTCAGAGCCCAAAGCATTACGTATTAAATGTTTTAATATATATAAAAATACAGTGCTTAGATTACAGAAAAGGTATTACAAAAACAAACAGTTACAATAAAAGGCAGAACAGCGTCTTAAAATAAAAGGGTAAAACAGAAAATCCTATACTTTACCAAATGCTATGGATTTTTCCCAGAGAGGCTACCGGCTCAGAACAGGAGGTCTCACGTGCTTTGTTCCAAGCATGCCTCTGGTGAGATCTGATTTTCAAAATCTTTACCCAGTCTTAAATATATTCTTTCCCCATGGCATCAGCATAAGCCCACCCCTTCTGGAGGATGCTTTGAAGCTCCTCTCCCGAGACCATGTCTATAGAACTTGATTAAAACAGTTGACACCTTGAGTGGGCTAGTCTCAAGCCCAGCATTTTGTACAGGCATACCCCGCTTTAAGGACACTCACTTTAAGTACACTCGCGAGTAAGTACATGTCGCCCAATAGGCAAATGGCAGTTCACGCATGCGCCTGTCAGTACGTCCTGAACAGCAATACCGGCTCCCTACCTGTACCGAAGCTGTACGCAAGCGGGAAGACTATAGAGCCTGTTACACATGTGTTATTTACATCAGTTATGCACGTATATGACGATTGCAGTACAGTACATGCATCAATAAGTGGAAAAAAGGTAGTGCTTCACTTTAAGTACATTTTCGCTTTACATACATGCTCAGGTCCCATTGCGTACGTTAATGCGGGGTATGCCTGTATTTTGCTAAAACAAGTGTAGTTCATTAACCCCTCAAGCACCAATTAGATTATCTACATAATATCTCATGATATTATCATGACAGTTGCTTTAAAAACAGACCATTTCCACTCTCTGGTTGCCAGTTCAATGTTACTTTTGCAGAGAAATGAGCACACGTTAGACACCTGGGAGATATGTGACAGTGGAGTTTCTCAGCATCGGGTTTAGTTCAATGCTAGAGCTACTGCACTGGATGACAGGGTTTCGGGTTCTAAAACTGTTGGGTCTGATACTGGTACCCCCTTCATCACAAGGGCCTTTAAACTGATTGGTCTTAAAGATATATTTTAGGATGTGTGACTCATTTAAATATACTATCTATTGACATTAGCATATCTCTCAGGGTATCTGAGATATGTTCCTTTTTCAGCACAGGCATCTTTCCCTAATTTATTTTTTCCTCCACCACCACCAACACCACGCAACAACCTATTTCAGGCTCTGGAGGGAGTTAGCACCACCTTCAGGTCATTTCACTTGTAAAACAAGTACAAATTGGACTGTCACCTTTTATAGACGCAGTTTGCAATAGAGAATACTGTTTTTCACACATTTCATACCGTCAGTTCTAAACATGCAAAACGTGCGATTTGGCAAGAACAACTTTGGAGCTACTAGAATAGGCCCCATAGACTTATCTTCCATAGCAATATTGTCCTCCTGGTCAGTTGCTTTGGGGGCTGACACATCTGACATTCCTGCAACACAATTAAGCCCCAAACGGTAGGGAAAGAGTGGTATGGTACAATGAAGGTTAAACCCGCTTGCTGCCCTTACCAGTTAAGATGGTGACTCAGTCTAAGGGGCCAATTCTATAAATTCTATGGGTCTAGCCAGCAAACACAGTGCTGGTGATGTTTAAAACCCCATTGAATTTTAAATTTTTTCATTATAGACTTATTCACATGAAGTTACTCTGCTACTACATGGTCACGATTCTCGTAAACCATTAGAATTTAGTATATGGTAGAGATCCTTGAGGCCCCTGGGATCTAATGAGCTCTTCGGCAGCAATGATGGAGAAAAATTGAGCTCCGTAACAAGCATTTTAAAGACAAGCTAATAAGATTCTCAAGATATCATTTACATAGTGCATTTTTGAACTACTTATCGGATTCCTCAAAAGATTCACCCTTATGAACCAAATTATTAGCATATGGTCACGATCCTCGTGTACCATTAGAATTCAGTATATGGTATAATATTCTAACCAACCTCCAGTAATCACTGAAACCTGTGGCGCAGCAAAACAAAGCACGGCGTTCAAGGATTCAAAAACCCACCTAAAAGCGCATAAGGTATCGTGCACAAGTACTCGATTAATATACACACAAATATAGTGTTATTACAACAGATACTGCAGCATACTTACACTGACTGCACTGATCTTGTTATATATAATATATACCATTTTTCATCCTGCTCAGCAACAAGCCAATAAAACTACAAGAGAGGGCAAAGTTGTCTTAACCGCAGAAAATCGATGCACATTGAACAATTTACTAAAAGCATTGGCGGTCTCTTGGAAGAGATCCTTGATAGCCCCAGGAATCTAATAATTTTTTTTCTGGCAGCAATGGCGGAGTAACATTGAGCTCTGTAACTAGCATTTTAGTACAAGCTAATTATATGCTCAAGATAGTGGGTACATAGTGCATTTTTAACTACCAACCGGATTTCACAGGAGACTCACCCATATGAACCACATTATTAGTAGATGGTCATGATCCTTGTGTACCATTAGAATTCAGTATATGGTATAATATTCCAACCAGCCCACAATAATCACTCAAACTTGTGACTTTTTTGCGGAGTAAAACAAAGCACCACGTTCAACGATACAAACACCCGCCTAAAAGCATGTAAGGTATCGTGCAATGAGCACTTGATAAACATAAACACAGGGCTCTAAAATACAGCAGACACTGCAGAATACTTATGCTGACTGTTCCGATCTTGCTATGTACTATTTTTTCCTTCTGCTCAGCAACAAGCTAATAAAACTATAATAGAGGGCTAATTTGCCTTAATAGCGTATTAAAAGTAACAGCGTGCTTTTGGCAGGGAAAAATATAGATCCATAACCAATGATCAATGCAAGGACTAAGAACTCCAAAAGCAACATATCGTAATATTATGTGGACATGCTAACTTAGGACCAAAATAAATTATTAGACGACTATTCTTAGATTAATAGAATCTCCTAATTTAGTTACATCTTATATGGGTCTCAACAACGGTTTGTCCTTTGAGGTGGTTTTGATTTTTAGTTTGTATCAATATTCACGAAACACACTTCACTAGACAACAATAGAATGTTCCGTTCTATCCTTGCTTCTCAGTATTTGGCAAAATCGACTCTGCTTTATTCAACTATTGATACATTAACATAGGGTTTTACTTTTCTTAGTGTTGCCTATTTGTACAGTATGTATCAAAAGGCAGGGAGCTTAATAAACAATATAACCTCATGGTGTTACATATGAGTAAGATATCTAAATGTAACAACCCATATAATCATCTGACTATTCAGTGGTTCAAATGACTATCTATGGTGTAAGGTGCCATCTAACTAATAAATAACAGAGTACGTGACAAGAAAACGATTTCTACATATTAGTATATCGTGGACAGATTATCCAGTTACTGCATTACTTGTATCAAGTCATAGAAATTATGTCTTAGTTATGTTAACTAATATGGTTTACACCAATATATATTTTGATCTGAGTGCGACTAAGGTGAGCTTGAATAGATTTACACTCATTGATAAACTGCTACTGGCAAGTATACTACTGTATCTTTAAAGGTCCATATGCCTAATACACCATAAACTAGTGTGTTTACATGACTTACCTGGTATGGATACATTTCACTGTACACATGTCATTTATGGTGAGTCAACTATATACACTTATATGGAGATATTACTAGTGGTTCTCTTTAATTAATTAATTAATTATCAAAGAGCTATTTTCATCATGTTCTCAATTTAATGGGAATTTTGTAATTATGTGGGTGAAGGTGGTATTTGGCCCATGGTGGGTGTTTAAGCCTTGCGAGAGGGTTTGTGTGAGGAGCTAACCCCTTTATTACCTTAGCGGTTACTACAATAAACTGGGCACTAGTATTTAACCCCTTCATTGCCTTAGCGATTAGCCGTTAAGGTAATGAAGCTGCCTTTAAATTTATTTTTATTGCATTGGATTGAAACAGCCGGTCTCCGGAGCTGGTATTAAGGCATATCAGCTCCGGAGACTCCCAGCTTCAATCCGATGCAGGAAAAATAAAAAAATTAATTCTAAGTCCTACTTGCTACCCACAATAAACATTAAAACAAAATACAAACACAATACTAACCAATACACCCAATGATTGTCAGTGTGGTTACCTATGCCCTCAATGGGAGCAAAGATAACACCATCCCCCCACACCCCCTCCCCCAACATATACAGTACAACAATGGGCAAAATTACTATTATCTAGATCTGTATAATAGCGCATTTGCCCATTAAAAATTAAACAGTATCCAGCCAGCAAAAAAAGTAAATTAAAGTTCTACTTACCTCTGCCAGGATAAAGGTCATCCTCGTCATCCTCCCTGTCCTCTCTGTCCTCCGTGGGTAGCAACATAACAATAAAAAACAGACTAATGGCCACTAACCCCTTAATTACCTTAGCGATTAGTAACCGCTATAGTAATTAGGGGGTTAACCTCCCTCCCCCGCTAACCACCCGGGATGCCTAACCACCCTCCCCGGGGCAACTAATTTCCACCCTCTCTCCTCTACCCATTGATTGGCACAGTGGTAAACCATGCCCATAATATGAGCATGTTTTTCCACTATGGCAAGAATGGGCAATCTACAAATAAAAAAAACAAGCACTGAATAAAATACATTAAATGTCATGAACAAAAATGCCAATAAACCAATTGTTATATGGGCTTGGTTTGCCACTATAGCAGTCAATGGACAACATAAAAAAACAAACACCAAAAATACATTGCAATTAAATAAAGGCAACCAAAAAAGGCATTGCTTGTCACTGTGTTTATCTATAGCACGAAAGGGGCATAGATAAACACATTGGCAGTCAATGGGCAACTTTTACAAAAAATACAATCCATGTTTTTGTTACCTTTGACGTCTTAATTACCAGCAGCAAAAGCAGAAACCTCTTGACACTCGACACAATGCTCCTCAACAGCCTGTAAGTTTTTCTTTCTTTTCTTCTTTCTTTTTAATCCAATCCAATGGGGCGGATCTTGTCCTGTTGTCTTTTTGCCTTCAAATGAGACGGGACAGGCCTTTTATAAGGCCAGTGACGTCACATTTGAGTGTCAAATGGTACAACCCCAATCCAAATGGCTGGTGTACCATGTGACAGGGTTTTTTTTTTTTTTTTTAAAGGATGTATCTTCATCTTAAAGAGAGGTATGTCATATCCTTAAAAAAATGGCTGCCATCACGTTACTACATCCAATCGGATTGTGAGATATACCATGTGAGGCATTACATGATACACCCCCAATCCGATTTGTTGAAGTACCATGTGACAGTTTCCATTTTTTTTTAAAAGGATGGGACATCTTAAAGAGAAGTACATAACATCCTTTAAAAAAAATGGCTGTTGAGGAGAATAGTGTCGAGTGTCAAGAGGTTCCTGCTGTTGCTGCTGGACTCAGAATCGGAGTGTGAAGACATCAAAGTACAAAAACATGGAGTGGTTTTTTTTCAATGTATATTCTTTTTTTTTTACAGATACCCATTGACTGCCAATGTGTTTATCTATGCCCCTGTCAAATTATAGTTAAAAACAGTGACAAGCAATGCATTTTTTGGCTTGGTTTTATTTAATTGTTATGTATTTTTTGGTGTTTATTTTTTTTTTAATTGCTACATATTTTTGGTGTTTGTTTTTAGTTAATTTCTATGTATTTTTGCTATGTAGTTTTGCTGCTTGTTTTTTTATGTTGCCCATTGACTGCCATAGTGGCAAACCATGCACAACTTATTAGAATTTTTTTTAATGACATTTAATGTATTTTAATCAGGGCATGTATTTTTATGGGTAGATTGCCCAGTCATTGCCATAGAGTCAAACCATGGCCATATTATGGCCATGGTTTACCACTGTTCCAATCAATGGGTAGCGTGTGTAGTTGCCCTGGGGAGGGTGGTTAGGCGTTCCAGGTGGGTAGCGGAGGAGGGGGGTTAACCCCTTAATTACTATAGCAGTTACTAACCGCTACAGTGATTAAGGGGTTAGTGGTCATTAGTTTGTTTTTTGATTGTACTGTTGCTGCCCCAGAGGACGGTGATGAGGACAGCCATCATTCTGGCAAGGTTAAGTAGAACTTCAATTTACTTGTTTTGCTGACTGGATAATGTTTTATTTTTAATGGGCAAATTAGCTATTATCCAGATCTGGATAATAGTAATTTTGCCCATTATTGTACTGTATGTGAGGGGATTGGGGGTAGAGGAGGTGGGTAGTAGGGTTGTTGTATTTTAATGTTTCTTGGGGGTAGAAGGATTGGGTGAAGGGGGTAGTTGCCCCAAGTGTGGGTGGTTAGGCCTCTCGGTTGGGTAGCGGGAGTGGTTAAACCCTTCATTACCATACTGGTTACCACCGGTATGGTAGTGAAGGGGTTAACTCCTCCTGCAACCTTCCCGGCAGGCCTAACCACCCACCCTGGGACAACTACCTCCTTTACCCACCCCCTCTACCCCCAACAAACTGGGTACTGAAGTTTAACCCCTTCATTACCTTAGCGGCTAACCGCTAAGGTAATAAAGCTGTTTTTATTTACATTTTAATAACTGTATCATGTGGTCTCCGGAGCTGAACTGCATTGATTTCAGCCCCGAGGACCCCCTGCTTCCCGAGTTACAGGCCCCGGTATGGGGTGACGGTATCCCCCGCAGTGTTTAAATCTCCGGCGTCACGTGACCGGGACATTTAAACGCACAGGAGATACCGGCACCCCATACCGAGCGGTATTGGCATTTTTCTACCTCACGGTTTGTGACTTGTGGAAATGGTTTCTGATTCTTTCTGAATATTTTATAACACAAAAATCAAACCGTTCGATGGGGTCATGCCACACCATTTAAGATAGCAGCAATTTTATCGAAGCTACCTGAATAGGCCCCTCAGAGGTTAACTGGCAATCTCAGAGCTGGAACATGGCTGCCAGCCTTGGTAATAGTTAAGCCAGGTTAGATGCCTTTGTTTCCCTGTGTATTCTCTAACTACGTATTACAGGATGTTATTTGTGTTTTCTACCATATCTGTGTGATTCATTATATGCCTAGGCCAGTAACAATAGCTAAATGGCCAGAATACAATGAATCAGAGGGTAAGCCTTTGAGTGGAGCCAGGAGCAGTTGTTATGGACAAAGGTGAGGTGCGGAAGAGCGAGCCTGCCTACTGGAAAAGTCTGCACTCCGAAAGCGAAGCATTGATGTCTCGCCGGCAGCGAGGTATCTACCCCCTGCGTGTGGTATGGAGCTGAAATCGGGAACCGGGGCAGGAACCAGAGGCGGTCATCCCTGGTTACTGGGATAATCTGGGACGGATGGTTCGAGGCGTGATCCAGGGTAAAATAGCTTTGGCACCGCCCTGCACCTAGTGAGCCAGGAGTCCCCCGTAATCCTCTGTTCTGATGAGTTATTTCCCTGTTTGTGCTAGAATTGTTCTGTGTTGTCTCCGGACAGAATAAACCTCTATTTATTTAACTCTTGTGTTTTGCTTGGTACTTTGCCATCTTGTATAGTCTGGTCAACTGTGACACATAATTAAAACAATCCCTAGATAATACTAGTAATGCACGAGGAAAAGAAAAGGAAGATCATTACCTCTAAATTCCAGCGTTAAGACAAGAAATAGATTGACATGTAGCAGGCTCTAGTTATGCAGATACACTGAATAGCAGAAACGCCAGCCACCATCTATAGCAGACTCGTAAATTATAGCTTCTGAATGTGACATCAGCACACTTCTGGTTTGTGGTGATATCACACCACTCTCGGAAACCTTATGGTACGGCAGATGTTAGCTCACATGAGGGGACACCACAATATCCCGTTCCCCGCTTACAGCTGGGCCTGTCTCCTCCTAAGGAGAATCCCCCATTAGTCTTCGGCTGACCTCCAATGGCAGAAAGCCAGCAAAATAATAAAACCATGCAAGGAGCTTCCAAGCCGTCCTACTCGGTTAAAACAAAGAAATACTTTAGTAGTACATGAGTTAATTACATAAATAAGTATGGAAATACATCAAAAGTACAACATGCATATATCTGTAGGAGCTAAGGAATCACCTTAATATGAACAATATTTTTTTATAAAAGGTCAATCAATTGGTATTTAAGAATTAATAGTGAAGTTATATATATATATATATATATATATATATATATATTTTTTAAACGTCTACCCCTCATAACCGTTTATGTGGTTGTTTTAGTGATGGTGGTACACAGCAAAATGAGATCAGTAACTTCTTGTGGCAACAGCGTTGACATTACATACCTAGAGCCCGCACTCTGCCCAAGAACACCGCTTCTTTTTCAGGAGCTATGTTTTCAATCATTCTAAATGGGAAGTCGCTATCCCCCTACCCCTTTAAACTTTTATTCACATAGCATATAACCACCTAACTTTACAACTGAACTAAAATGCATGTACAGTAAGACAAATTCCATTAGAAAATCTGGCGTACAGCAAGCAACCTTTCTTACACTATACACCAAGCACATAAGACAGGGTTGGCCAACTCCAGTGCTCAAGGGCCACCAACAAGTCAGGGTTTCAGGATATTCCTGCTTCAGCGCAGGTAGCACAATCAATGGCTCAGTCATAATGAAAATAAGATGCAATCATCTTGTGTATCTTTGTTTTCCACTACAATATGTAGATGGTAAAACTCAGGGTCAGGAACTTTCCACTCTCATTGTTTAATAATAGTAATCATAGCAATATAGTTGGATATGGTACATAAGCAGTAAAAGACATATCCGTAATTAAGTTTAACGATCTTATGCACAATACGTTTCATATTATGCTGGTAGAGCAAAAGGGGCTATAGGTCTCTCGTGAAAAAATAATTATGGTTTAGTGACGACCACTTGAATGTTTCTCATTTACAGTACAAAACCCACTCTTTAATTCCTCTGCAAATGTAATAATAAAATGTTCTCTTACAACGAGGAGTAAGAGGGGAAAGTAGTGAGAGGTATTGGGTTACCAATAATTGTCCCTGTTTTCACTATTATAGGCTGTTGGTGCTACTATCTATACATGTATGCCCGTCTTTACGAAGTGGTGCTATGCCATAAGATACTGTATGGCTCATTTACCTGAAATGACCATAAGGTATCTTCCAGCATCGGAAAGTGTCTTATGGCATATCACTGCTTCTAAATATGGCTATAATGTTTAATAATCAATGTCTAGTTAAAGGGATCCACTATCAAATATGACTTGAAGGTTGGTAGTGGGAAAGGTGTCAAGGCATACTGTACCACAGTCCTTTATGTGTTTCATAGCGTGTGCACACATGAACCTGGTGATATGCGTGAAAGGACAATCTAGTTCACTTCAAGTAATTGTGTTCCGAGGGTGTCATTTTACACTGAATACAAAAATAAAGTTGCAGCAAACATTTATTCTTATTTAAATGTCAGCTGAGGAACTTATTTCTCTAATAGAAGCAAAGGTCTTATGCAACTAAAAAGAGAAAAACATCACCCCTGACAACTTTGACTACCTATTGTACTAGTAATTTTACTTTCTTGTGTAGATCTCCGCATAAATGTAAGTGAATGTATTCATTAATCATATACCATGATTGAATTTATTCAGTCATTTGATGCAGTGATTGCTAACATTTAAGAGCAGTTAATAATATCCTTGATGTAGGTGGTGTTCTTTGACAACCTACATTTTGTATATGCGCTTTCAATATCATTTCAAACAAGTATGAGCATATTCTAAATGATACTATCATGCATCTTGCATTTAAATTCAGCTTTCTTATCTGGATAACTATTAATTATAAATGATGGATTATATTTACTTAGTTTACAAATCAACCACGCTTATTGATACTGACAACTTCAACCTCACATAATAATGTACAGAGATATTGCAGCCCCACGCTCGAGAGCTTGTTAAATGATATTGATTTGCTGTCTTAGTACAGATTATTTTTGGAAACTATCATTATTTCCATTGTACGCAAAATAATTATATTTGTATACAGTGTTAATATGTGCTTTACATTTTAAATGAGCTGTCCCACATAGCCGATATCATTGGGTTTGTTAAGCAAATTAATATATCCTTTAAGTAAGATGTAACTTTTTGGGGTCCTTTGAAAGTTAATGTTTGCTGCCTGAGGGATATGTGACATATCGGAGCACAATGCTTTGCAGGCCACTCAAGCAGCAAAAGGTTTAAGCTATCAGTAGCAACCCTGAAAAATACGTTACTTGTTAAAGCGGCAATACAGGTTCATTTAAAAATATATATTATTAAAGAATTTAAGCAGGGATCTCTGGAGCTCAACTGTTTTCATTTCAGCTTCCAGCGTTTCTTACTGTACATCCGGAAGGGGTGCCGGTATCTCTACAGGCAGGGAACATGTGTTCCTAATATAATGTCACGCGGGCCAATAGGAAGCTGTGACATTATCTGGTGCGGCTTCTTATAGCAACGTGTGACCAGGATCTTTAAACTTGCCAGAGATACCGGCAGCACCTACGGAGGTAAATATCTCTGGAAACAGGGGTCCCCAGAGCTGAAATTAACGTAGTTCACCTCTGGAGACCCCCTGCTGTAATACACATTTAAAAAAAGAAACCTGGATTGCTGCTTTAATCAAGTTTGTCTTTTGTCCATAGCCCATTTGTTCCCTCTTGCAATAGTGTGTTACAGAGTTAGACAGGAAATGGTGGTGGAAAAGGAGAAAACACCGTGTGTTGTGGAAGGGGAGGGCAGTTCCTGCTCAAGACGCAGTGAAATTATACGAAAGGGAGGCACTAAAAAAAGAGAAAAGCATTCAATTTACCAACATGGTGAAAAATATTTTAAAAAAATATTTTTGAATTTGACAGCTACGGTATATGTTTTATTGTATTACGCCTTCAAAATGTATAGACATGGTAAAATGAAAAGTTTGATGGCTTGACTTCAACTATAATTTCATTTTTGTGTGTTAGTGAGTAGCAGGCTCTGTCTCTTCCCTAAATCCACATGCAATGTGCATTCCTCCTTTCTTGTGACTGGCCCTCTGATATACAGTAAGTGTCTACGATCAGTAGACAGGCATTCTGCTTTTTATGTTCTCTGCTAAAAAAAAAATGTTTTAATTTTCCTAAAAAAAAAATTTTAAATATGTGTGCTACATTGCTGTTTTTATTGTTTCTGTGAGCTAAGTGAAACTGTACCTTTAATAGCACATGGTTATTAAGCAGTATGAATTGAAAAAAAATTACTTGGCATTTAGAGAAAGCAGACATGTAGGAAGGGATGTTTTTTTTTTATTATTTCCATAAGAAAGAGGAGTTCATGAAGTGGAGGCAGTCTAAGGGATTTATACAATAGAAATGTGTCATCTACAGGTGATTAAACAAAATGTTGCTAATGATTTCTGGACAAGCTAAAAAGAAAGAAGCAGTTACGCAAATATATTCTGCAGTGCCCTATATTGTAAAAAATACAAAAAAACATAACTCTAGATTAGTGTTTCCCAACCAGGGTTCCGCGGCACCCCGGGTGTTCCGTGATAGGATCAAAAGGATGCTGCAGCATTTCCACACTCTCCCAGAGCAGCGAGAAAGCAGGGCTGTTACTAGTGGGCTGGGCATTTTCCTCCATACTGATTGGCTGGGGCTGGGTAATCCAGACATCAGGAGGTATTGTCAGAAGCCTGGGGGTGGGGCCAAGCAGAGGAGGAAGCAGCCTGGGCAAGAGAGGTGAGGCTGTGTGTGTGCCTGTTCTGTTTGTTCTTGTTCAGTCCTGTTGTGTGTGTTTTCTGTGACTGTCTCTGCCCCCTCTGTCTAATGGGACTCTTTCCGTCTGTCTCCTGTGACTCTGTCTCTGTCTGTTCCCTCTGTTTCTTGTGACTCTCTGTCTGTCTCTGTCTCCTGTGACTCTTTCTTTCTCGGTCTCCTTTGACTCTGGCACTGTCTGTTCCCTCTGTTTCTTGTGACTTTGTCTGTCTCTGTCTCTTGTGACTCTCTGCCTCTGTCTCCTGTGACTCTGTCTGTCTCTGGTTACTCTCTGTGTCCTCTTTCATCTTTGACTGTCTGTGGCTGTCCTGTGTCGCCTGTCATTGATTGTCTGTCTCTATCCTGTTTCTTCTGTGTTTGTCTGCCCTGTTGTGGGGGTGCTACAGCAACTGAGCAGTGTGATTAGGGTGCCTCGAGAGAAAAAAGGTTGAAAACCACTGCTCTAGATTGAAGAAACATTATTGCATTATTATTCTTATAGTTATGCAAAACTTTTCCAGTGCACTTTGCAAACAATTTCCCATTTTTTGTCTCTTTTTCTCACATATGCAGATTGAACCTACTTTACCCACATGCAGAAGCACTTCATTTCCTCTAAGCCATTGTAGAGAATAATGTTGATTACGAAATGCTCAGCGATCACATTCCACTTGTGATTTGAGTGGCGATTACCACATCACCAATGCAAAATAATGCCGGCAAATGTCCTCTTTCACGTTTCTTTGAGAACTGTTCATTTAGAGATGAGATGTAGGTAGGGGTAAAGAGATATACTGTAACTCATCTAAGGATAGGAAAGATTTAGTAGGCTTACCAGTATAACTAAATTAATTCTTTTTAGTATTCTCAAAACCAGAAGAGCCATGATATTTTAAAGCAAATAGTTAATCATTTCCAAATTAGTTAAACCTGTAGCTTGTATAGTATGTCTATCAGTGTAGAGAAGAATTGAAGCAAAATAAAGGTCTGGTTCTAGAGCCAGTCACTGTACTTTATTTGGTGAGATGATCCAGTTGAGGTTTCTACCTTAGATTACTATACAAACAACCCTTGTAGAACTCCACAGATTATTTTGAGTTAAAAAAAACTTTCATACATGAGACATTATTGTATAGTAAGTGAATATGAAGAAATGTTTCAACTGTGAGAACGCAGAAATTTAATTTGACTATTTAGTATAAGATGATTAAGAAGGAAGAGTGGAAACACAAAAAAAAAACCCCTGTAGATCTATAGACAACACAAGCCGCGGTTTGCTTTTAAATCTTTCATCCCAATGATTTTAAAGCTACAGTATGGTTAAATGTATTCTTTCAATTCCTTTGCTGCAAAACATGCCTACAGCACATTGCTTTCCAATACGTTGCAAGCCCCTTTGGCAGGAGCCATAGCCCAGAGGGAACCCTACTTGAAAATGAATGATGAAGTTACAGTATTTTGGCAGAATAGTGTTTTGTAATACAGGCATACCCCGCTTTAAGGACACTTACTTTAAGTACACTCGCGAGTAAGTACATTTCGCTCAATAGGCAAACAGCAGCTCACGCATGCGCCTGTCAGCACGTCTTGAATAGCAATACCGGCTCCCTACCTGTACCGAAGCTGTGCACAAGCGGGGAGACTATAGAGCATGTTACAAGTGTGTTATTTACATCAGTTATGCACGTATATGACGATTGCCGTACAGTACGTGCATCAAAAGTGGGGAAAAGGGTAGTGCTTCACTTTAAGTACATTTTCACTTTACATACATGCTCTGATCCCATTGCGTACATTAATGCGGGGTATGCCTGTAGTATGTTTATGTATATATATTTAAAAAAAGAAAAAGAAATGTTGGTGAATTCACAATTTAAAGCAAAATGTAGGCAATGGCTTCCACTCAAAATGTAAAATGTAAGGTGTATAGTATTACAGGACATTAATGTTATATAAAATGAGAATGAAAAACATATTTGGGGATTTCACCTGTATTTACTGGTAAGAAATCTAAAACCAGAAACTTGTAATGGGTTCTCAATAAGTATCTAAATAAGCCTTTAATATGAGCTTAATATTAATGTGTTGGGCTTGTGTGTATTCTGTATTTAAATTTTGCATGGTAGATTGTTGAAAGACTAGGAATGTTACATAGTTACATAGTAGATGAGGTTGAAAAAAGACGTACGTCCATCAAGTTCAACCTATGCTAAATTTAGACGACAGATACTTTATCCTATATCCCTACTTACAGTATATTGATACAGAGGAAGGCAAACAAAAAACCCCAGTGAAATATCATCCAATGATATCTCATAAGGGCAAAAATAAATTCCTTTCTGACTCCAATAATTGGCAATCGGATGACTCCTTGGATCAACATACTTCCAATGTTTACTTATTTGGTATATCCCTTTATACCTTTCCTTTCTAAAAAGATCCAACCTTTTTTTTGAACAAATCTATTGTATCTGCCATCACAGTCTCCATGGGTAATGAATTCCACAATTGTAACTGCCTTTACTGTAAAGAACCCTTTCCTTTGTTACTGGTGAAATCTCCTTTCCTCCAACCTTAAGGGATGACCCTTTGTATTGCCCTTGAGATGAATAGTGCTTTTGAAAGCTCCTGGTACTGTCCCGAATATATTTGTATATTGTTATCATATCCCCTCTTAGACGCCTCTTTTCTAATGTAAATAAATCTAAATCAGCTTGCCTATCCTCATAAGTCATATTGTCCATCTTCTCTGCACTCTCTCTAGTTCCATAATGTCTTTTCTAAGCAGTGGTTGTACTAGTTGTAATTGACACTTGCAAAGCGTTAGACCACTGTTTCTCCACCTGGGTGCCTCAGACTAAGTGAAGCACTTATTCCCATGATCTGTTATTTAAGTAATAATCCCCGAAGAACGGCATTACTGGCCAATAATGCCCTGGCTGGAAGAGTTGAAGGCCCGAGGCGAAGCCGAGGGACTTTAACGCAGCCAGGGCATTATTGGCCAGTAACGCCCTGTTCTGAGGGGATTATTACTATTATAGGCTAAATGTAGGCTTTTTTCATAAATAATAGACACTTTTGTATAGTCAATAGATTTTCTAATTAAAATAAAATGGTAAATACATTAAACCACCTCTATATATCCTTTCACTGCAGCTATCTATTTCCACACACTGCCGCCCCCTCTGTGTACACACACACACACACACACACACACACACACACACATACACTGTAGCTACACACACACACACACACACACACACACACACACACACACACACACACACACACACACACACACACACACACATACACACACACACTGCAGCTCTATACACACACAAACATACACACACACAATGCAGCTCTATACACACACACACACACACACACACACCGCAGCTCTACACACATACACACACACACTGCAGCTCTATACACACACACACACACACACACACACACACTCTGCAGCTCTACACACACACACACACACACACACACACACACACACACACACACACACACACACACACACACACACACACACACACACACACACACACACACACTGCAGCTCTCCACACACACACACACACACACACACACACACACACACACACACACACACACACACACACACACACACACACACACACACACACTGCAGCTCTATACACACACACATACACACACACAATGCAGCTCTATACACACACACACACACACACACACACACACACACACACACACACACAGACATATACACACACACACACACACTGCAGCTCTACACACACACACACACACACACACACACACCAGCTCCACACACACCAGCTCTACACACAACACAGCAGCTCTACACACACACAAATTGCTACTACACACAAACTTTGCTGCTGCTACACACACATACAACAGCACACCACACAAACACACACACACTGCTGCTGCTACACACATAAACGCTGCTGCTGCTACACACATAAACGCTGCTGCTGCTGACACTGACACAAACACACACTCACTAGACAGACAGAAACTGCTGCCACAAACAAACTGCAGACAGCCACTTACTTACTTTGCCGCTAACACACACTCTCTCCCTCCCCAATTCAACTGAATCTGTCAGCTCTGTTCACAGAGGGAGGGGGAAGAGTCACTGCCAGGCTGCTGCTTCCTGACCAATCCCCTGCCCTGTCTCAGAGCTTTTCTGACAAAAGGAAAAGCTGATTGTCTGGAAATAAACACATTGCAAGCTGCAAAAATTCCGGGCATTATTCATTCAGTAATTTTAACCAATCAGAGAGCAGGGATTTCAATAATGCCTGGAGTTTTACTGTTTTAGACTATAATTGTAGTTATTTGTTATTTATACGATTGTCATATGTACAGTATTACTACTGTGAAGCGCCATGTACATTAATGGCACTATATAAATAAAGACATACATACATACATGCTAATTTTAAAGGGTTCCATGTTAAAAAAAAACCCCGAATTAAAATGTTATTTTAGTGTATGAACCCAAGTTTGCAAGGTTTTTCTGCCGTACTGGCAGCAAGGAAATGTATTCCTAATTAAAAAACGGTGCATGTCTTGTAAAATAATAGAAAAGCTGAATTTTTAAATGACAGTAATTATGATACCATTGTCATTTCTTTTTGTGTAAAATTATATTGGGCTTATTTTCAGTTTCTACCCATTTTTAATGGACCTTCATGAAATGTTACAATTGGTAAAATGATGGTGTACCCCAGAAATAAAGAATATGTTAGCAATAGAGAGCAATGTTTTGTTTTTCAAACATTTCATTCCGCGACTTCTGAACATGCCAAACATCCCGGTTTGTCAATGAAATCTTCGGAACTACTAGAACAGGCCCCTTGGGCTCAATGAAAAGTGTTACGTAATGTCAACGCTAAAAAGGAACCTTTTTAAAGATATTTCTTTGTTCTGTTTATTTCTATGACTCTGAAAAATAAGACAACAATTATTTCGCTGTTTTTAAAGAAATTTTCAGCAAATCATGCCAGTTTCACCTAGATTGGGGTCACTCACATAGATATACACCACTGAAAAGCGGGTTTAACATTAAAAGCTTTGTTTTTGTGGCACATTGAGATCAATGCGATCTCCTGCTGCTCAAGCACAGACCGCAGATTGTGGCTTTCACACGTGCACGCCAGACGCGCGTGCCGCACCTGACACTGGGGCCGTAGCCTAACATGCTTTATTCTCCAATGAAAATACAACACACATCACTGTGAAATGCTCAAAGAACTAGATTGGTCATCACTTGAGTCTATGCGCAAAGTTCATCTTTCCTGCCTTGCCTTCAAATACTTCCTGGGCAAGCTACCCGCCTATCTGAACAAGCTCCTCGCCCCTACCACATGCAGCACTTATCATCTGAGATCAGACTCCAAAAGACTGTTCATGGTCCCAAGGTTCAGAAAAGTATCCGGCCGCTCCTCTTTCTCTTACCGTGCACCCCAAAACTGGAACAATCTTCCGGAGACTCTCACAGCCACCACCAGTCTAAGTTCTTTCAAAACTAAAGCTGTCTCACATTTTAATCTGGGCTGTAACTGTTACATACACCTATAACATATATTATCTTTAACTGTGCATACAATGTCTTGTATAAAATGTTATAATATATATTCACATATATATAATGTGAACCCTGTTAACTTAATGTAACTGTATTTGTAACCATGTCTTTGTCATCATAACTCTATGCCCAGGACATACTTGAAAACGAGCGGTAACTCTCAATGTATTACTTCCTAGAAAACCATTTTATAAATAAAATAAATATATTGCCAATTGGGCACTATCACATTGAAACACTAATTGATTTCAATAGAAGTGCCCTCTTCTGATCGACACTTGCCGTTTAAAAGCTCATTCTCTCCTATTGTTGTTTATTCTTTATCGGTAAGAGAGAGATTGCACATATTTACATGAAAACATGACTGTGTTTTGACGTGTTTAGTATTTAGAATGTCTTTTATCAATATGATGTAAAATATGTCCAGCTTGGAAAAATGATTCATCTTTTTTTAATCGGAAGAAAGTAATGCACATTTTTTAAATAATTTGGCCACATACCATTTCAAAAAATAAATATTATTGTAAGTTTGAGCAAAATGTTCTGATTGTTATCATGCTATTTTGTGCGCATTGACAAGTGTATTGTTAATGTTCTTGCAATTCTTGCTGTTTGTGCTTGTAGCATATGTTTATGGAGGAAAATTGTAGGGTACGAAAAAAAAACGGCGACGCGCATTATGAAAAGAGAGATCTTGTTTCTGATTACCATTTAGTAATATTTACGGTAGTATGAAACGTTTTGTCTCAAAGTAGAAAGTATTTCTAAGGGCCAAACATTCTTATAAAAAGGAAAGATGACATTTAAAGCGGCAACCTAAGCAGCGATTTTTATAGCGATTTAATTTTTTTAATTTTGGATTGAAGCAGGGGGTCTCCGGAGTTTACCCCGTTTCATTTCAGCTCTGGGGGACCTCTGCTTTTTGAGATACAGAACTCCAAAGGGGGTGTCGGTATCTCTGCAAAATTTAAAGCTCCCGCGTCACGTGGGCCAATAGGAAGCCGAACCTGATGACGTCACGGCTTCCTATCGGCTCACAGGTCGCAGGAGCTTTGATACTCCGCCATTACGTGAACCCTGCTTTCCAAGCAGACCCCCTGCTTCCCGAGATACTTAGACTCTGCGGGGGGTGCCGGTGCAGCTCTGGCTCGGAAAGTTGGGGGTATCGAAATGGTGGCTTAAATGTCCCGCGCCAATTGGAAGCTGTGATGTCATCCCTTGTGTCTTCCTATTGGCCCGCATGACTGGGACCTTTAAACTGCAGGGGGATACCGGCACCCTCCATGGTGGTAAGTATCTCATGGAGCAGGGGGTCCCCTGAGCAGAAATTAAAGCGGTTTATTTCCGGGGAGCCACGTCGCTTGGACTGCAGCTTTAAAGTGAAAATATTTTTTCTTTGAATACAATTAATATTAAATAAGATTTTTTTTCTCTATGAAAACTATCGTCATCAGCCACTTAGGGGCCTATGCTATAAGCGTTCATTTAAAAAATCGCCAGTCCATTTAAATCGCCTGTTTTTTGAACGTTGCTATCACGGTATTCAGAAAGCCTGGAATACCTGTGATAGCAAAATTCCCAAAACGGGCGAGTAGCCGGCGACGTGATGATCGCCTCCCTGAAAAGGTGCTTGCCCGGCGATTTCTTTCAGCTGAAGAGAGAGCTGCTCAGAGAGAGCTGCCTCTCCCTGCACAAATCTCGCCCGAAATTAATGTTTTTTTAATATAAATTTTATTACAAGTGTAGATGAGCAGGGAGACTCCAGAGCAGAACCGCGTTGATTTCTGGTCCAGGGACCCCCTGCTTCCCGAGATACACGCCTCGTTATGGGGTGCCGGCATCTCCTATGCATTTTATTCCCACGGTCACGTGACACAGGGCATTTAAATGCATAGGAGATCCTGGCAACCCATAAGGGGCCCTGTATCTCTGGAAGTAGGGTTCCCCAGACCTCAAATATACACGGTTCTGCTCCGGAGACCCCCCTGTTCATACACTAGTATTAAAATTTATATTAAAACTCTGCTACCCACAATAAACATTAAAAACACAACAACCCTAATACCCACCTCCTGTACCCCCACATGATTGATACCAGAGGCTGCGGGTGACTGGGGGCCCTCAGGTGGTCCCCACGGGAGTCTGTGGGCCCTCAGGTGGTCCCCGCGGGAGTCCGGAGATCCTCAGGTGGTCCCTGTTGGCCTGCGGTACCAATTCTGTGGCCCAAAAGTTTTTGGCAATACATTGAAATAAATACAGCTCCTTCCCCCCCTCCCCAAACACATACAGTACTGTAATGGGCAAAATTACTATTATCCGGATATGGAAAATAATCATTTGTCCTTTATAAAATTATTAGCCAGCCAGCATAAATAAAGTAAATAACACTTTCTACCTACCCCTGCCATCATGAAGGGCATCCTCATCAGCATACTCCAGGTCTATGTCCTCCGTTGCCAGAAAAAATACAAGAAAAATACAATCTAATGGCCCCTAACCCCTTAATCACGGTAGTGGTTTATAATCGCTATAATTATTAAGGGGTTAACACACCCTCCCCCGCAACCCACCCGGGAGGCCTAACCACCCACCCCGGGCCCACTATACCCACCCTCTATCCATTGATTGGCATAGTGGTAGATCATATCCATATAATAAGGGCATGACAAGCCACTATAAGAGTCAATGGTCACCCACTATCCAGACGTTTTGTGCTGTTTGTTTTTTAGTTTTAATTGATTATGCTGCCATCATTAGCGAAAATAATGAAAAGAAAGAACAATAGTCAGAAGAAATATATTACTTCTTACACATGAAGGAAATACTGTAAGTGAAAGATTTTATTTAAGGGTGATTACAAATCTTATGCTGTTTGGGACTGTGCGAATGTACTTTTTGTATATTAAAGGAAGTTGCATAAACCGTCTTATCCTGAAAAAGATTATCTGAAAAGAATATAAACTCTCCAGAACATTCTGGTTACCACGGAAACATTTACAGTAATAAATATTTTAACATTATTTTAATAAATGAGTCACCTGGATTTAACTCAATAAACATATCAGCGTCATTAGTTCACTTTTGGGCCTAGATAGGAAAAAAACACATTAAGAATACAGCTGAATTTCTTTTTGTTACATTTGCTTCATATATTGAAAAACTGGAAAATGAGCATTCTTGTGTGTACAAATTTTGTCTTAAAACAAACAGGAAACAACAGAAGTTATTGCTTAATAGCAACTCTGTTAACTGAGCGTGAATAAATTGGGCACTAAAATGCTATATGTATGTATATCTTTATTTATATAGAGACATCCATGTACATTTGATTTTTTTTTTTATATAAAAATGTTTTACTAGGAAGTAATACATTGAGAATTACCTCTCGTTTTCAAGTATGTCCTGGGCACAGAGTTATAACAATACATGGTTACATTTAAAGAACAGAGGTTATACAAGCAATTCACAAGCATTTCATGGACAGATAGAGTTGGAAAATTGGGTACAGGGGATAAAAGCGGTGGAGAGTTTCAGATGGAAATAATGAAGCTTTAACATCACCAGACATCAGCGCTTTACAGCAGTAACACAGATGAAAATAGGAATAAGCGCTTCATACATAAAAGTAGATATTAGGAAAGGAGTCCCTATATGATCTTTTACCATGTTTTGTGGTCATAGTACTCATCACTGTGATACAGTACCGACACACTTTATTCGAGTGTGGTCGGTACCGCAAGCCGGGAAATCTCCCGGCTTGCTAGTGGCCGCCCCTCGGCGTGCCGCGCGTCATAGACGCGCGGTCACGCGTCTTCGGGAGCGTGCGCCCCCTGCACGCGCGTCCAGGGGCTCCCCGAGGGAGCCCTGGTGTCCCGCGATCGCGGGACAGCGGCAGGGGGTTCCGGGGGACCCGGCGGACCCGGCAGCGGTAGGGAGAGCGCCCCGATCGGAGGGCGCTCTTCCGCTGCTTCGGCGCGCGCCCGTCACTCTCGGGCGCGCGCCAGGCTACTGCTGCGGCAGAGAACGGGCAAATGCTCGAATAAACTCTGCCGCAGCAGTATATTGCAGAACATAGGCCCTTATTCAATATACTGTGACACTTCTGAGCTCCGTTCAGATGAATAGGTCTTAGAAGCTTCCCTGACAGGGGGAAGTGGCCTCAGAGCGTATTGAAAATGGATCATAGGTGGTTAACCTTGCAATCCAGGCCTACCCCAGGATTCATCTTTAAAAGCTCCCTGGGTAAATTACGCAGTGTATTTATTACATGAGTAGTAAAATCATTCTACAGATGTATTTAATGGACTGCTTTATATTGAAACGTTTATTTCAAGTGTTACAATAATACACTGTACTGTATGTGACAAACAGTATAACTGTAATTGTTGATTATGTTTGCAAAATTTTTAAATGGGATGCAGATCTTGGTGTATAATTCATAATCAAATTCATTTTTTAAATATATGGAATTGCCTAAAATTTGAAAGAATTGGCATACTCAAAATAGATTGCTAGATGGTTAGCCACCATGCCCTAAGGCAATTAAAATTCAACAAAACAGACCTGCTGGAGTTTCTTTAATTGACGTTTATATAAGAAAATTGCTGTTCCTGTCATCTTGCAGGTTGATGCCAAGATTTATGAAGATTACAAATGAAGTAATCCTCATTTTTCAATCATGTTGCTATTAACTCTTACAAAGTCTAATCCCGCTAAACTCCTGTCACTCTATGATGTCAGCACTGTGTATCATCATGTATGAGCATGTTTGTATGCAGACTTGGGTTAGGGTAGAAATGATTTCTAGATGTTTACAGATTGCATTTGTAAACATTGTATTGGGTGAGCTAGTGATTAATTAGGGTATTGACCAAATATAGTACGGCCTCGCACATAATACGACCCTAAAGTTTTGAACAGCAAGCTTGACCCTACCTGTCTTTCTAACTATCGACCTGTCTCCCTCCTGCCTTTTGCCTCTAAACTCCTTGAACGTCTTGTATTCTCTCGCTTGCTCCATTTTCTCAACACCTATTCTCTCCTAGACCCTCTACAATCTGGCTTCTGTACTGCTCACTCTACTGAAACAGCCCTCACTAATGATAACTAATGACCTCCATGGTGCCAAAGACAGAGGTCATTACACTCTGCTCATATTACTCGACCTCTGTAGCATTTGACACCGTGGACCTCCCTCTTCTCCTTCACATTCTCCATACTCTTGGTATTCGGAACAAAGCTCTATCCTGGATCTCCTCTTACCTCTCCCATCGTACTTTCAGTGTCTCTTCTGCTAACACCTCCCCCTCCTCTATTGATCTCTCTGTGGGGGTACCCCAGGGCTCTGTCCTGGGACCTCTTCTCTTTTCTCTGTACACACTCTCTCTAGGTGACCTAATAACATCTCTTGGGTTTAAATATCACCTCTATGCTGATGACACAAATTTACTTTTCAACCCCCGATCTTACACCTGCTGTACAAACCAAAGTTTCTGAATGTCTATCTGCGATATCATCCTGGATGGCCCTCTGCTGCCTTAAACGTAACATGGCAAAAACAGAGCTCCTCATACTTCCTCCCAAACCTGGCCCTATTACCTCCTTCCATTTTACTGTTGGAAATACCATCATTCACCCAGTAGCCCAAGCACGTTGCTTAGGGGTCACACTCAACTCCTCTCTCACTTTCTCCTCTCACATTCAAAACATTTCTAAAACCTGACGCTTTTTCCTCCGCAATATCACAAAGATATGCCCGTTCCTCTGTTGCTCGACTGCTAAAACTCTGACTCGGGCCCTCATTCTCTTCCGTCTTGATTACTGTAACCTCCTGCTGTCCGGCCTTCCTGCCTCTCTCCTGTCTCCCCTACAATCCTAAATGCTGCTGCCACAATCGCTCTACTCTTTCCTAAATCTGTCTCCGCTCCTGCCCCCTCCTGAAATCCCTCTGCTGGCTTCCGATCAAATCCTGCATCTCACACTCAATTCTCCTCCTCACTTTTAAAGCTTTACACTATTCTGCCCCTCCTTACATCTCAGCCCTAATTTCTCGCTATGCACTATCCCGACTCTTGCGTTCTTCTCAAGGATGTCTTCTTTCTACCCTCTTTGTATCCAAAGCCCTCTCCTGCCTTAAACCTTTCGCACTCACTGACCGCACCTCTGTAATGCCCTTCCCCTCAATACTCGACTAGCACCCTCTCTATCCACCTTTAAGACCCACCTTAAGACACACTTGCTTAAAGAGGCATATGAATACCACTGTAGATAATACTGGACACATGATACATAAAGCTTGGCCCCCTGCAGACGCACTTACCAGAATTCCCTCCTACTGTCTCTGTACGTTCTCCCTACCTACCAATTAGATTGTAAGCTCCTCGGAGCAGGGATTCCTCTTCCTTAATGTTACTTCTATGTCTGAAGCACTTATTCTCATGACCTGTTATTTATATTATTTGTTATTTATATGATTACCATGGGTATTACTACTGTGAAACGCTATGTACATTAATGGCGCTATATAAATAAAGACATACAATACAATACACGGTGAAAAATAAAAAGGTGTTGGGCTGCGCACATAATACGAGTACAGTTTTTGGAAAGGACATTTTTAGGAAAAAAATAAAGCCCTATATTCGGGCCAATACGATATTTTGGCTTTGGCTCTGATATCCCCAAAAAATTATTGTTTTAAAATGATAAATATGCATAGCATTCTAGAATGGAATGCTCGGGGTGGGGGATTCACTAATGTGCGATATGGGTTATTGCACCCTAGTGCCACCTTAACTGCCATTCAAGTCAAAAGCAGTTTACTCTGGACCGAGGTGTGATGACCTGTATCTCTTCTTAGTGAGCGTGTTAGTGTCACATAATCTTTAACTGAGCAAATACCATATTTCCTCGATTGTAAGACACAGATTTTTTCCCTTTTTCACGTGGCTTAAATAGGTCTGCGTCTTACAATCGATGTACTGGGAAAAAAAAAAAAACCACAGTCAGGGGGCGCTGCTGGAGATGCCTGCCGGGTTTTCTGTGTGCAGCAAAAATGTCTGCGATCACGGACCTCCTCCCCCTCGTGCAGAGAGATACAGGCATACCCTGCATTAACGTACGCAATGGGACCGGAGCATGTATGTAAAGTGAAAATGTACTTAAAGTGAAGCACTGCCTTTTCCCCACTTTTGATGCACGTACTGTACGGCAATCGTCATATACGTGCATAACTGATGTAAATAACACACTTGTAACATGCTCTATAGTCTCCCCGCTTGTGCACAGCTTCGGTACAGGTAGGGAGCCAGTATTGCTGTTCAGGACGTGCTGACAGGCGCATGCGTGAGCTGCCATTTTCCTATTGAGCGATATGTACTTACTCGCGAGTGTACTTAAAGTGGGGTATGCCTGTATGCTGCAGATGCCGGCCGGGTCTTAGTATAACAGCATATTTGCGATCACATCCCCACTCCCCTCTGTGCAGAGAGATAATGGCCGCTCCCCCTCCATGAGGTGCAGAGAGTTCCGTGGAGATCCCATGGACAGGGGTATGTCTTCACAGCAGCCCCCATCCCCCCTGTCAAATCTCTGTTTGAGCTGCACGTGCAGAAGGAGATCTGTGTGTGCATCTCTGTATCTGTGTGTGTGTATCTCTCTCTCTGTGTGTGTATGTATATCTGTGTGTGTGTGTGTATCTCTGTGTGTGTCTGTCTGTCTCTGTGTGTGTCTGTCTGTCTCTGTGTGTGTCTGTCTCTCTGTGTGTGTCTGTCAGTCTGTCTCTGTGTGTGTGTGTGTGTGTCTGTCTCTGTGTGTCCTTCCACTCTCCCTCTCCACCCCTTCCCTCCTATCCCTATCCCCCCTTCCCTCCTATCCCTCTCCCCCTTCCCTCCTATCCCTCCCCCTCCCTCCTATCCCTCTCCCCCTTACCTCCTATCCCTCTCCCCCTTCCCTCCTATCCCTCTCCCCCTTCCCTCCTATCCCTCTCCCCCTTCCCTCCTATCCCTCTCATTTTCTCTCCTATCCCTCTCCTTTTCTCTCCTCCCCCTCTCCTTTTCTCTCTCCCCCCTCTCCTTTTCTCTCTCCCCCCATTCCGCTCTCTCCCCCCTCTCTCCTCTCCTTCCACCCTTCTCTCCATTCTCTCCCCCCCTTCCCCCCTCTCTATCCCCTCTCTCTCTCTCTCCCCCCAGAAAAAAATTCTGCACATTTAATATAATGTTTTTTCCCCCAAATGTTTTTATTAAATCAAGGGTGCGTCTTAGAATCGATGGCGTCTTAGAATTCAGGAAATAGGGTACATGCAATTGTTTTAATATTTGAATTCGTTGAATACTTTTTTCTTGCGTATATGCGACTGTTTTCAGAACATATGCCTCCTATTCTTCAAAATTATATTAATTGCAATTTTTATTCAGTTCTAGAATGCAATCTACTGTAAGTTAATACTGTTTTATTTAACTGAAACGCTGTCTTCTTTTACCTGTATTGCAATGGCACTTATTTTCCTCTGCTACATGCTGCCTTTTGTTGGTAGTAATCATATTTCACACAAGGAAATAGGGACATACGATTATACTTGTGTAACACCCCTATCCCCCCTCCCCCCAGCAGCAGAGGGTAGGGTGTACATGTGTGAACAGGGTTACGACCCGCTCCCGATGAGATTTGAGTGTTAGCTCCCTGATCCATTGCCTGTGATCTCAGGGTTCCATCTGGCAGGTTCAGGCCTTGGCTGTAATGGAGGATGAAGTTGGTGGTTGGGAGTATGGCAAGAAATAGGGCGCCAGGATCTTTTTTCAACTCAAAGGTGTTTTATTGACAGGCACATCAGTCTCACGGCTTCAGCTTATTGATGAGCAGCCTGGTATCAATTGTTATCATATAGAACACAATACCTCATTAGACAGGTTCCCCGTACAGTGCTCTCTTTAGAGCAAGTTCCCTTGGTGACCCTTCCCATTCAGGTAAGTACTTCTGATCAGTCTTTGGCCGCTAGTCCACCTCAAATCCTTTTGGCTTCCTAGCTCCTAGCACACTGCATCCCAGAATACTCACAGCCTGAATATCACTTAGGAAGGGCTTGCTTCCGTTCACTTGCTCTTGATTGTTCATCCCAGGAGCTTGAGGCTCCCAGGCAGTCTTCACTTAGAAGTCCCTGGTCCTCACCCCAAGGGAAGGAATGAACCTGCACTTCCCTAGGTGAGGTATCAAGTCACTTACTTTTCCAGAACCACTTAGTCATACATAAGGAGGAGCCAGACTATCCCACCCCTTATTCTGTCACATGGTTCCTGCAGCTTTACAAGCCCAGACTTGTGCTTGCTGAGTTGCTACACTCAGCAATGGAGGGGATGTGATCTCACCAGCTAACTATTAACCTAAGCACTGCCTGCTCTTACCAGGATTTATGGGCCAGGCTGGGGTAAATTAGAGGGCGCTACACTTGGATTGTAAGCTCTTTGGTGCAGGGACTCGTTTTCCTAATAGGACCTGAAAAAATATGCTATCGTGCTCAGGAGATAGCATATATTATGTATATACTTATGTATGTGCATCATTAAGAAAGCATCGCTTAAGTGCCAAACGTGGGAGTTTTCGGGTTCCCCTGCTACTTCTGGTATCCGGCTTGCTGCTGCTCCGTATCTGTTTTCGATTCATACTCCTTTTCCTAGTGACTACTTTTATGTATGGAGCACTTATTGCTATTGTGTCAAGTGTGTTACTGCTGTAAAGCACTATGTACATGGATGGCACTATATCAATAAAGATTTACATACATACTCCTAACATACCACTTAAACCTTATTCTATATAGCCTGAAGCAGCTACTCGGGCTGTTATTAGCATAAGCTGTGTGTACATTTCAGAAAGCAACTGATATTACATTATTATATACAGTATATGCAAACAATCACGGGAGAGTGAAAGCTGCAGAGGGAGAGCATATACTTTGAATCAAGGGGATCTATTGAGCCAGACTGCGCGCATCTGCTTTATTATATAGTATATGCATTATATAGCCATTGGGAAAGCCAATATTCCATATTAACACTGATGAAAATACAGTATTAAAACGATTCTTGAATTAAAAGAAAAATTGTCCCTTGTTGGGGTCTAACCCACAAACCCAATTTTTATTTATTTATTCCTAGTGGAAGTAGATGCTTTATTGGTCTGCAGTACCTCAATGTAATTTACAACCATTGAAATACATAGCAATATGGTAATTTACCCTGCAGCTGTTTTAAATTAGGAACAGCTGTAAAATACAGATTATGCAAATATCAATTTTGAAGCAATTGTCAAATTGGTGTGTATAACATCATACTTTAAAAGACTAGATTACTTTTGAATTAAGCCTATTTTCCTTTATTCTTTCAGTATCTACCTGTTTGAACATGTGTTCCTGTTTACTCATTTCTTGATTATCTGGATTTACATATCCGTTTGGGAATATTGATAATTGACTCTTTTCAAACATTTGAAGATTTGCTGTTTAATGCACAAAGAGACAAGTACTTTAATCTTTTGGAGATCTTTGCAGAACACGTTACAGCTATATGTGGGGCATTGATCTTAAAATGTACTTATGAAGAAAGAATAATGATCATTTATTTTTATAAATGTCTAAACAATGGAAAATATATAAAAACATAGAATCTTTTATTTTTTGCCTCTCTTGTTTTTAAGATGGATAGATTTCTGAGCTCAGATATAAAAATAAAGATATAGGAAAAGTAGGCATTCAGAGATTTTTTAGAGATCCATAACAGAAGAAAGTTAAATGTTGGAGAATATGATAGGGGTTTTCCCCATCCTTTATAAATTGCTATTTTGGGCAGCATAACACCATGATAATTCTGAAGGGTTCTGCCTGGATTATTGTAACCTACTTGTAACAGGCCTCCCAACCTCACAACTTTCTCTTTTGCAATCCTACCAAAATTATTTAGCAAGGATCAGTTCACTTTCTGCTAGAACAGTGTCTACTCATCTCTTCCTTAAATCTCTCTTCCAACTCCCCATCACTTTCCAGATCACCTACAAAGATCTTCTTCTTACCGTCTATGCTCTCCTCATCTGATCCTCCCTATATTCTGTATAAGCTTTTATTTCTCGCTATGCCCCTTCTCTTTTTCTGCTTTCTGTTCATAACTGTCTTCTTTCCACCCATTCCACCTCTATTGCTCTCACACTCTAATCCTTTTGCGTCACTGCCTCTTATCTGTGGAATGCACTCACCCTCAGTATACCCCAAGAACGGTCCCTCCCCACATTTAGGCCAAACCTACAAAAACACCTTCTGAATATAACATTTAAATAGCTGGCCTAATTCGTTACTGTCCCGCACTCAAAGTCACACTTACCAACTATCATGGTCACGCAATGTCATCTACTCCTTCACCTACTGTAAATCTAACATACCATTTAGATTGTAAGCTCTCTGGGGCAGGAATTTTCCGCTCCTATTGTATGATTTTATGTTTTTTGTATTACAATTCCCTGTAATGTATTGTCTTTTTTGTAATGTGCTGTGTCCATACAGGATAGAAAGCAGACACAGTTCTGGGCATTATAATAGCTTTTCTAGTAATGACCAGTGAAACCACTTTTGTTACACCGATTCTCTAAGCTTGTTCCCATTTCATGAGCAATAACATCCAATATGAAAAAAATTCTAGAGTTAGACATCAGTTAACACTTTAGGTGAGTCACTTCATGCTTCCTCCTGTACCTGGGTTACGGTAGTACAGAGCTAGTAAAACTTTGCTGAATCGCTGTTTTGCCCTTTGGACTAATCAGTTTCAACTTGTTTACTGACTGTGAAGCAACAAGCCGGTTTCAAAGTAGACACAATAATGTTATGCTTGGTAAACTCACCTTTTATGTTATGTGCTATGAGAACATTTTTATTTTACAGTATACATACATCTTATCGTTTTCTGTTCTTCCTGGTTTCTTTGTCCCCATTACTATCCATTTTGTGTAAAGTAGGGTATTGTATTTTCATTTGCTGACCTTGTTAATTGAAGTTAAAAACTCGTAGCTTGATATTATTTTAACTAAACTTACAGCTGCCTAGCTGCAAAACATCCCGTTTTCATTATTATGACTAGTTCTTCAACTTGTACTGTTTTAAATTGCAAGCAATTAGCATATTTCAACCTTATTTTTAGGTTTAAATTGCAGTGTGAGAGTGTACTCTTCTCTTAGCTAATTAGTGCTATCAAGGAACAGTGGGTTACCTCATTAGTACCATGTGCATTTAATTAAAGAAGAGAAAATCAGAGTTATCCTCATAGTTAATATTTTCGCAGAGTGTTACAATGCCAACACCTTCAATTGGAGTCACACCCCTGTGTATCTAATTATGCACTGGTGCCAGATAAGGTTAGCAAGGGTACCACCATGCTGTTAACAAAATAGTTGAAATGAAAATGTGTTTTCTAGTAGCTTGCATTGCAATTTTGCTTGAACAATCTGTTTAATCTCTCAATCAGTTAAGGTCAGTAAGTAGCCTGGTTTTTCAAAGAATCACAAGATAGTGGGAACATTTCAAAACATTTCCCACTTGATGTCAATATTGCTGAGGTCTTCACATCTGGTTAAGAATAAAGGTAATTAAAGCCAGATCATTTACTTTCTATAGCTGCAGTAATCAATCACAAGACTGTTTAGTGTAAACCTAAGTAAAAATGTACTTAAGAATTTGTGTTTCCCACTTCGTATTTTATTTTTATTAAACTTTTCTGTATTTGTATTTAACCTTGGCAACTGAGATGACTGTGATTTATTCTGTTTATGTATAAATATGTTTATAAGTTCACTAACATTTATTTTTTATATAAAACTCAAGGGGCATATTTTTGACTCGCAAGTTGGCTGGGTAATTGCTTTGGTAGGTTGTGAGAACATATTACTTAGTGTGGTCTTTTTGTCCATTTCCATCGAGAGAAAAAAGAACAGTATTTTTTTCGGAGCATGCAGAAGGTTCTATTTTGGGTTGTAGAATTGCAGCTTATGTAATAATCACCTATTTGCCCATGCACATACATTTCAATTATCAGTCATTTACATGCTGAATCAGCTACTATATATCACAGTCATACATATACCTAGTCATCTACATACTTTTAACCCTTTGGGTACCCAAGGACGTAGCTACTACGTAATTGGGTCGGGGACTCCAGGGGCCCCATGATGTAGTAGTTATGTCATAACCTACGTGCTCGTTTTTCTAGGGCAAATCGCGTTAGAATGCGCTTATGGGAAGCGGAATGGAAGAGGAGGACTCATCAGTGACGGACTGATCACATGATCGTGAGTGCTGGAGGGGACCCTCCAGCTCTCAAAGGGTTAGGGACCTGCTAAGCCACAACCTCACATACAGAATTATTCACCTACTATGTCACACATTCCTGAGTTAGCATAGTCATGCACAGACCTTCTTAGTTACAGATCAAACTTAGAGAACTGTTGACTACCACACAGACTTACCTATATTACATATTACATATTCTTTGTGCTTGCATTTCATCAACACACTTGATTACCTAAATAAGTAAATATATTTACAAGTGAAAATTTGGAAATTAGTTATAAAAAGAAGATTATCCTAAAGCTGAAGCTCAACAGGTTTAAAAGTGTGGCGTTGTAGGTTTTAGAATTGTTGCAGCCCTGCTGCTTTAAATTACGGTGTCTTTATCAGTCCATGAAAGTTCAAATGGTAAATATTTTCTGTTGCGGTCACCACATAAGTCACACACCTACATTTGCCACAGCTTTCTTTCTTCTCAAAGATGACATGTCTTTTCAGTCTTATCGCATACTTAACTATCTTTGTTATGGTACATTTTTTTCTCTTATTTTATATTACATGGGGAAACCATGCAGGGTCCAAATGTTTCTTGTCATTTGTTTGAGCCCATGACAGATTTTTCCTGCAGATGAAGTCGCTGGGCAATAAAGAACCCATGTAAACTCTCTGAAATTCCAGGATTAATGACTGTATCTGGTTATTTGGTAGTTGTAACACATAAATAGAAGAACTCGCAAGACTTGCAATTGTTTTATTCAGTTACGTTCTCATATGCTGATTTTTTTTCACCAACAAACATGTTTTTGTTTATCATTTATCAAAGTCTTCCAGCTGCAAAACCGGGGTAACAAATCTGCACCAAATGTAAATCTGATACAGTACATTTGCCCTAGTTGTGCCTCATATTTACAGCCCTGATAAATTAATTGAGTATTAGAGGTTCCATGATGTGGCAATGATGTGGTTTCCAAGAGAAACAATGGGATGTACAGTATGTATGAAGATCAAAAGTGGTGCAACTCTTGGCAAACAAATGCTCCATGTCTATTCAAGAAAAAAAAAATAGCTTTCAGTAGGATTTTTCCTAATTTCACTACTTTACTGTCCATGAAATGTCTGTGAATTGACTCTATAATCTCTGTTCATTTAATTAAACCATGTATTGTTATAACTCTGTGCCCAGGACATACTTTAAAATGAGAGGTAACTCTCAATGTATTACTTCCTGGTAAAACATTTTATAAATAAATAAACAATGCATGGGCAGTTTGTTTACTCCAGTTTTGTCCTGGTTTTGCAGCTGGGAGACTGAAACACCTCGTCCGTAGTGTTTAAGAAGAGTATAGGAGAGAGGAATCAAAGTCTCCCTGCTGTATATTGATCCAGTTAAAAATGCCATTGTATCCTAGGGAACCTTTTATAGCTGAGAGACTTTGCTATAGTACATAGCGCCCTCTGCCTAAGGGTGCTATGAATAAAGACTGTTTTGAAAACAAATTGAAAGAATGCACTGTGTGAAAAAATCAGGTGCACATGTCATTACCAGGTGCTCATTTTCATAGTCTTTTTATAGAGTGCATTATTTTAACTATACAATTTTATTTTACATAGTATTTTCCCCCCAATTGGATTCAAAGGTCCAGATTCACAAAGCTTCATTTAGTCAGGGCTCATAACGTAATTTTATCAAAATCAGTAATGGATGTCATGTTGTCTGAACTTAACGCCAATTCCCAAAGCTAATTATATGCAAAAACAACAGCCGTTAGTAATCTTATGAGTATAGCCTTAATGGCATGTAAAGTTAGCACTGCCTCGCGTTAGCTTAACATGATTTGTGTTATACCTGTGAGAGAGCGAAAAAGAGCCCTATTTTACTAGAGTCTAGAATATAAATATATATATACAGCTGAACCCCGTTATAATGCGGTGCTTGGGTTCCACATATTGCCACTGCAATATAATGGGGACTGTGCTCGATCGGGGGTTCCGCCGGAGGGGAGGTGTGTTTGGGGGGGAGGGAGGCGCCAGCAGCGGCACCAGCACAATCCCCAGAATCTAATGATACATGTGATGCTAAGCGGGACACGGCACAGCAAGAAGAGAACGGTTGTTGGGCATGGTATGTGATAATAGCATTGCACTGTGAGTGCTTGTACATCAGCCTAAAAAAACTAAGGAAATTAAATACAAGAAACTGCATGTGTTAAAATAACAAAATAGTCTGTTGAAACCCACAAAGACAGGGAAAGCTAGTTAACACTGCCAGTCTTCTGTCACCCACTGTATGACACTGTATGACAATATTTCTTCTATTTTCGGAGGGTGTATTATTTTCAACAAGACGATGCAGAATTCAGTCATAATGCTAGATTATCGATGCAACATGTCTGTGAGTGGAGAGCTGGGATATTTCTAAAGCCTCTTAGCTGGATGAGAGCATAATTGCCCCTTTGAGAAACACAGACAGGTTGTTCTCTGCCAGGCAATCATTTATTAGACCCAGGACTGGAGTCTTGACTTAGTTGTTGAGCCAGTCCTGAAAGGGTAGTTGGGTGGGGGGGTGTACAGAAAAGGGTTCCGTGTTCCTCCCTGAACTGGAACGGGGACAAATGTCCCAGCATACCCCCCTTCCCTGTTTGCAGTCATATTAGACAGGAACCCTTAAACTTGAGGGATCAGCAGAAGTAGGCCACAAAACTCTGGAGAATTAACGCCATCAGTGATAAGCCTATCACGTGGTCCAATGGGCAGCACTATAGCCCACAAGAGTGTGTGTGTGTGTGTGTGGGTATCTGTTTCTTACCCGGATGAACTGGATAGTTAAAGCACTTTTCCCCACCCCTCCTCCTCCAACTACCACCAGTGTACTTCCCTACTTGGTGAGGGGCTGCAAAGTGAGCAGTCTGTGGTCACATCGGTTTCCCCGTGGTCCTAACACCTGGCAACTTCAGCCTACAGCTGTATTCCCACGTATTAGAAGCAGCATAGGAAGAAAACTGTACATGTCGTTCTCTCTCTGCTATTAAAGTTTGTGTCATGCTATGGAACAATGTGTTACCAACCACGGTATGCTGTAGTCATGCTCTGTGTGTCAGTGTGTGGAGCTTGTGTGTTATGCATCTCGCCTCGCTATAACGGGGTTGAGCTGTATGTATGTGGATATATATATATATATATATCCCCTCAAGCACACCTTCAAACGGCACGTGGATAGACAACTGTAATCAAAAAGGAGCACACCTGAGATACCCGGGATATATGCTATGTTACCGATAATGTCTAGCCTTATCCAGAAATAGAAATATAGATGTATTTATAATGTATCCATCTATATGAGTATTGCTGGCTTATAAGAAGTAACTAGGAAAACTATATGTCTAGCCTTATCCAGAAATAGAAATATAGATATATTAATAAGTTATCCATCTATAGAAATATCTCTGGCTTATAAGAATAAATATAATAATACGGGCAAAACTATTACTTAAGGAAATAGATGTGTTAATATGGTTTATGAGAGTTATTGACACGATAGAGATTGCTTCAATCAAATAAATAGAATGTATTAGAACAGCAACAAAATATAACAATTACAGGGTTGTACTAATTATACTTCCTTATTAGGTTTATACTTATTACAGGCCTAACAAAACAATACAATACAGTTCGTCCTATCTAACAATACATTGATATAAAACACAGATATATACATAATTTACAAGTGCATAAGAATTATGATCATAATTACCTTAAATGATGTGTGTTGGAGGTTTTTCTGAGCTTTCCCTCCAAACTTTTCTCTAACTAACTGATACCCTGTCTGTGGTTTAAATATGTTTCTAAACCCATTGATCAACATGTAGGAGGTTTCTTATTGGTTGGGGAAAGATACTCAAACTAAATTATGTGTGTGTATCTTTGAAGCTGATGGGAATTCCTAGTAATACCTGATCTATCATATGATGGCAATAAATGTTGAACAGGTCAACAATACCGGAGTTTGGTCTGATTAGGAAATAACATTTAGACTGTTAATTCAGGAGACACAAATGGTATTTGAAGTTTCTTGGAGAGAAACAATTGAATGTTTATTACCAGGGTGTGGAGTAAACAAACTTTTTGTTTGTCAACTTTCCCTCACTTCTTGTATCTCAATAGAATGTGTATCCATGTGCAGCTAATATTGATATCTACTATATCCATATCAAAGACAGTTTCTCAAGTGTGTCCTGCATAAGCAATTCTCTTGGGTAGCACATAATAGGATCTGCAAAGTATATTTTAATGGCTCCGATTACCATGTACCATGTATCTCAGGTGTGCTCCTTTTTGAGCACAGGTGTCTCTCCACATGCTTTTTGAGGGGACGTGTGTGTGTATATATAAATATATATACATAATCAAAAAATGAATAGATGATACCGTTCTGTGGCTAACGAAATGCTTTTATTTGTGCGAGCTTTCGAGATACACTGATCTCTTCTTCCGGCGATGTTACAATGAATGAAGCAAGCAAAAGGTATACTTAAAAACAGTGTATCTTGGAATGTTATCTGTCTAGTCCTTCCCCCGGTGTGCATGTGTTTTATGGCTAGAGGTGTCAAAAGGTTCCTGAAAGCAAGTGATGTAATAGTGTGTGTGTGTATCTGTGTGAATATAAATGAATGGAGAGCCCACAGTATATACAGTGCTTTACAAAAGGTGTGTGTGGAGTGGGAGTGGATATAAATGGTGTGGGTAGGTGTGGAAATGTGAGAGATTGTAGCACAACTAAAAGTGTGTGTGGATACTATGTGGTCCCTATTGGTGTATAGGGATGGAAAAACAAGGAGTATAAGTATGTGTAAGAGACAGCTGTGTGTGCATACATATAGCACAGTATGTACAGACATGGCCTTTAGCGCTCATGGGAAGAGAGTCCACTTGTGTCAGTAATGACTCATAAAAATTCGATCTCTGTTTAGGCCACCGCTAAGTGTCCCGAACAGTTGCATACATTTGTATTCATGCAACCATCTCTTTTTCGGTGTTTTAAGATTACCTTTGAGTATGGCAACCCTCAGATCGTTCATCTTATGGCCAGAGTCAGAGAAATGTTCGCTAACAGGACTGTCTCTTGTTCCGCGTGTGATGCTGTGGCGATGCAGGTTCATTCTCTTGTTTAGCCCCTGCCCAGTCTCACCTATGTAGTAGCAGCGCTCTGGGCATTTCATGCACATGATGAGGTACACGACATTGCTGGAGGAACAGGTGAACCTTCCTCTGATTTTGTATTCCCGATTCCTGTGTGGTATTTGTATTGTGTCCGCTGTGTAGAGCATTGCGCAGGTTTTGCATCTTGGGTCCTGGCATGGTTTTGTCCCGCATTCAGTTGTACTGCTGAATACTTTACTCCTCACCATAATATTCTTGAGATTATGGGGTTGTCTGTATGATAATAAGGGTGCTTCAGGGAAGACCTGTTGCAGTCTTGTATCTTCCTGGAGGATGGGTTGTAGTTTCCTGGCGATCTTGCGTAGGGCTCCTGGGTGTGGGTTATATGTGACCACCAAAGGTACCCTGTCGCTTGTCTCCTTCTGTTTGTATTCAAGGAGATCACTTCTTGGTATTCTGGTGGCTTTGTGAATTTTCTGGTCTACAATTCTGTGGTTATATCCACGGTTTATAAAATCTGATCTCAAGGCTTTAATCCGCTGGTCTCTGTCTGCTGTGTCGGAGCATATCCGGTTGTATCGTATGGCTTGACTGTAGATTGTTGCATGTTTGGTGTGTGTCGGGTGGAAGCTGTTGTCCCTCAAATAGCTGGCTCTGTCTGTAGGTTTGCGGTATACAGGGACTAGCAAAGATAACATTCCAAGAGACACTGTTTTTAAGTATACCTTTTGCTTGCTTCATTCATTGTAACATCGCCGGAAGAAGAGATCAGTGTATCTCGAAAGCTCGCACAAATAAAAGCATTTCGTTAACCACAGAACGGTATCATCTATTAATTTTTTGATTATTGAAGCTCGGCTAACACGGTACTTATACCTCTACATGTGTATATATATATATATATATATATATATATATATATATATATATATATATATATATATATATGTAAAATGTATACGTTAACTACAGTACAACGGATGTCTCTGGTAGATGTTGTTGGAGGGAACACCTCTTTTGCATAACATTAGCACTAACGCAAGGGCCGGTTACGGCTGAAACCAGCACTTATCACTGCATTAGTGCGTTTTGAAGATACCACTTTGCACTTAAGGATGCTTTAGGTTAAGTTACCACCTAGTTAAATCAATAACGGAACTTCGTGGATCTAGGCCAAAGAGATTACAATCTATGTTTGGTGCCTGAGGCACAGGGTGATAAGAGGTACAATATGCCCAAAATCAGAAGGACCTGTCTTAAGAAAATCTAATTTAAATCTTCCAAAACTTTAACCATGTCCAAAACTAAAACATTTTTGCATTGGTATTGAATTTATTTAATATGATGATTTTTATATATGAATGTATGACATTAACAACATTCGCCTAATTATCCACAATAATTCTTATCCCAATTAAAAGGTATGTGTGTGTATATATATATATAAGGCTTCATTCATTGTAACATCGCCGGAAGAAGAGATCAGTGTATCTCGAAAGCTCGCACAAATAAAAGCATTTCGTTAGCCACGGAACGGTATCATCTATTTATTTTTTGATTATTGAAGCTCGGCTAACACGGTACTGATACCTCTACATGAAAATATGGAAGATACCACATTGTACCGCACCCAAATGAAGCTAAAGGATTTACTGAAAAAAACAGGCACAACTAGACAGCGATATAATCTTCCGTTTCATTCATTGTAACATCGCCGGAAGAAGAGATCAGTGTATCTCGAAAGCTCGCACAAATAAAAGCATTTTGTTAGCCACAGAACGGTATTGTCTATTCATTTTATATATATATATAAGACATGCAGATGAGCATACAGTTATATTTGTATATATATATATATATATATATATTTATCTCAGGGGACTGTCCTGTCGAAAAGAGGGACCATCTGTGTACTGCGTCATTCATGGGCCTTGCAGAGTGAAGGGGCCCGGATGGACAATCACAGAAGTGGTGCCCAACTTGCGGGATTGACGGGCTGATCCATGCTTTGCCGTTGAATCTAGGACACTAGTCCTCACCCTCCTCCCTCCACTCCCCCCTCTTCCCTATCTGCAACCCTCTGTTCATGAATACCAATGATAAATTCTTTTTTTATTCTCTACTAGCTGAGAGACCCGGCGTTGCCCGAGATGTAATGTTCCTGCTCTCCTCTCTCTCTCTTTCCCTGTCTCCCCCCCTCTCTCTTCCCCTGTCTCCCCCTCTCTCTCTCTCTCTCTTCCCCCCTCTCTCTCTTCCCCCCTCTCTCTCTCTCTTCCCCCCTCTCTCTCTTCCCCCTCTCTCTCTCTCTCTCTCTTCCCCCCTCTCGCTCTCTCTTCTCCTGTCTACCCCCTCTCTCTTCCCCTTTCTCCCCCCTTTCTGTTTGTCCCCCGTTCCCATCAATCCAGCTCCCCCCCCCTTTACAGGTCCGGTCCCTCCCCCCCTCCCCATTTACCAGTACGGCCCCCCGACCCCTTTCCAGCTCCGTTCTCCCCTCCTTTACAGCTTCATGTGTTGTGGTGTGTGTGTGTCCCTTCTCCCCCCCCCCCTCTGCTTTTTCCTTTGCCCTGTCGCGAAGGGGGGTGGGGGGTGGTTGTTGATACCTGCTCCCGGCTTCCCGGCCTGGCCGCTGGTCCGGCCGGGGGGGTCGATACCTGCTGGCGCCGCCGCAGGTGGGGGTGGTGGTTGTGGTGACAGCTGCTGGCGCTACCCGTCTTCCCGGCCGCGGGGGGTGGGGGTTTGTGTGAGGCGGTGGCGTCGGTTACGTCTTCCCGGCCACGGGGGGGGGGGGGGGATTGGAGGAGGAGAGGGGGGATGATGCGGTACCTGGCAACGTGTGAGAGGCGTCGGTCAGTATGTCGGCGTCGGTTACTCGGCGGGATTCGGTGTGTCGAGAGGTGAGGTGGAGGAGGGGGGGCGTTTGAGGTGAGGCTGTGGGCAGCGTTGCTGAGTGTGACCAATGAGGCATGCGGTCTGTGTGTGGGGGGCGGGGGGGTGGGGGGTGAGGGAGAGCGCCGGGGGAGGGAGTGGCCTATGGGTGGTGAGAGCCGTGGTGAGGGGGTGAGGGGGGGGGGGTGGTGTGTGTGTGTGTGTGTGGCCCGTCACTCCGCCTCAGGCCAATGAGAGGTGTGCGGGGGCGGCCGGGCCAAGGGAGCAATCTCATTGGCCTGAGGGACACAGGCCATGAAGACATACAGTGCTTTCAGAAATATATAGTAGATTTTACCTTTTAATCATACACAGTTCCTTCATGGGAAATACTGATTACTGATGAACCATCAACATAGTGATTATGTTGATACATAAAGATGCATTAAGAAATATTCGTCTGTACTTGCTTTTTTCTTTTCTTTCCACGAAAAACTTCTTAGAAAATCCTGACGCATTTATGGCACACAAAAAAGGAGTATGTTTGTAGTTAAATATACCATATTACTTATGTATATGTGCCACAGACAAGATTCAAACTGGCACACACTGCATGGCACAAAATTAAAAAAATAATTTTATAGATTGGCGCACTTAGATACACTAGCTTGGCTATTCTTATCTCATGCTCGTAGCTCCGTTAAATCAGGGAAAATAATTTGACGTTACCTAAATCAGGCAACGACTAAATGAATGATATGCAAAAATGGCGTCCTTCACCAAAAGTGGTATCATAGCGATAAATGCATTAGCAGGAACGTTAATTGCAATACAATGCACATGCGCTTTGTGACAAATTAATGCATATGTTTGACCCGCATAACGCATGTACGTTACCTAAACGTGTAAAAGGAAGAGACAATTTTATTTTATTTTTTTATGTGTTTATTGTCAATTTACATTGTATGTATATTTTGTTTGACTTATTTTTTTCAGCCACAGTGCTTTAACTGTGTGCATTTCTGTCTCTGTAATTATTCCAATATAGAGTTGTAATATAATTGTACATACATAATTTAGTTAGTAAACAATAGATAACATATGGTAATTGTTAGAAACATATCCTACATTAATTGTTTAAATAATTTAATACATTATACAGTTTATCACATAACCTAAGTTATTACTTTTTCAGATGCACCTCTTGATGTGTTTCTGAATGGTATATAATTGTCAATATATATCTTGATCTGATGCTTATAACTTTTTCAATAGAAAGTACCATAGCAGAATAAGGTATTAGAGTATCACGTTTTACATCCCTTTGTCATTATAGCCTGTTGGCTGAAATAACGTTAAGATAATCATTGTTTGATTGTGATTAACAGCAGGTTTAGGTATGACCCATTTGTCATAACGTAATTTTCCTGCGCTAATCTTAGCGGAATTTAGCGGATCTGCAATGTTAGGTTAACATGTCAGTAGCATGTTATTTGCATATGCATTACCGTAACGTCCGTAAAAACGTATCGATACGTTATTTCAGTGGTTAACTCTAGGTTCTCCACTATCCCAGTCGTGGTCATAGGGCAATGATGAAAAAATATATACGGGTACATGGTAGCACTGAAATATAATGGTCTCTTCATATCAAAGGGTGTGGTCACGTTGTCATAGGACATACTGTAGTCATCTTGTGAAATAGGGTATGATCCTTATGTTGGGACAGTCTTATGATGTCAGAGGGTATACGTTATGATTTTAGAGGGTTATTTTTTGGGGATTCAAGGGAGGTAATCAACTTTTAAAGAGTATCAGCAAGCAAAGAAGAGAAACAAAACAGCAGTTGATTTAAATAGGATAGTGCCCACCATTCAAAATAATGAATAATTAACTTGGATGTTTAATATTGTTTTTCTTTGCATAATAATATTGGTAATATGCTTTATTGGATGTAAACTCATCCATTGAGATATTTTTATACTTTAAATTAGACTGGATGGAATCATGTTCACAAGACAAATGTTATCCTAAAATCTAATGCACTAAAACTCTAAATAATTGATTTTAAGATGTGAAGTATGTCAGAGACTAAATTATATATACTGTATATGTCAAAAGATGTTATTTACATACCAGGTAGAATGCTCAGCAGTGTCACTTAAGCAGAAAAGAATCATGGCATTGTAGAGCTGAATCAAATAAATAAACTACGAAAAATGCAGTGACTGAATGTAACCTGGACATTCAGATTTAATTTAAAAATTCAACCTTTAAAAATGAGGTTATACAAATAAGACAAGTAATGAGATTGGAAACAGATGTGAGATTTTTTTTTTCTTTTTGTTTTGAAGAACTATTCATAAAAGGTCAATGCTATCCTCAATTGTTGGAAAAATATTTTTGTCTTGCAGTTTACATTATTTTTACATGGGCTGGCATTGTCTAATCTTCAGAGCAGAGAAACCAGTTTGAGACCGCATGCCACATCATTATGATCATGAACAAGTCACTTTATCTTTGTGTCACGTCCTTGATATAAGAATTTACTGTGCATATACCTGTAGGATTCTAAATACTGTGCCTATGTACTGTATAAAATTTTATATTAGGGCATAGCAGAGCGTAGTAAGTATGGGCCTATACGTTTTATACCAATATCTTTCCTCTTACAAGTAGGTCTAATAGTCAACATAATAATAATATTAATAATAATAATAATGATATGTGATGCAATGGTCCACTTTCAGTTATCATGATCAAGGGAGGGAAATCCATTCAGAAGTGAAGGCAATTATAAAGAATATATTCTTTTCATCAAATGATCACTTTTATTGGCCTCCTGCTATGTATTGAGATGTTGAGTACATCACAAAATTAAATAATTTATATATGTAAGTTATATATACAGGCATACCCCGTTTAAGGACACTCACTTTAAGTACACTCGCGAGTAAGGACATATCGCCCCCAATAGACAAATGGCAACTCACGCATGCGCCTGTCAGCACGTCCTGAACAGGAATACCGGCTCCCTACCGTACCAAAGCTGTGCGCAAGCGGGGAGAATATAGAGCCTGTTACAAATGCGTTATTTACATCAGTTATGCACATACAGGACGATTGCAGTACAGTACATGCATCGATAAGTGGGGGAAAAGGGAGTGCTTCTTTTTAAGTACATTTTCACTTTACATACATGCTCCGGTCCCATTGCGTACGTTAATGCGGGGTATGCCTGTGTGTGTGTGTATGTATATATATATATATATATATATATATATATAAATATTTATTAATGTACCCGTTAAATACAAGATATCATGGCATTAAGTTGTTTAGGCATCACAAACCCCAGTAGACAAAACTTAAACATTTTTAGTTGGTTTCATGCACAGATTTGAAGGATTAATTGATCATCAATTGATGCACTACTTGGTATAAATACGAGTGTTAGACAAGGAATCAAATTACCCAATAAAAGATATGAGACAAAATGTATGATAATAACTAAGAAAAAGTGTTATATATTACAATCTTAAATGGCAACGCCAAACTTTAGCATATGATAAAATAATATCATTATGTTTAACATAATACTATTTTTAATAATGTTTTCTAAAATTTAGTTTTTTGATCTAAAGGGTATTTAAAGAGGGTTTTGAAATCTACGCTTTCCTCTTAGGGAAGTTTACGTGCCACGCCGATTACCCCTCTAGGCATCTAACTACCTATTTTCTACTTCCTCCTTTGGTCTCTGCTTCCAGCAAACACAAGAACAGCCACTTCATTGACCTCGCTTTTACTAAAAACTGCTCTTTGTCTGATTTCCCAACCTTTTCGTTTCCATTCCCTGGCCATAATATCATCTAATTTTCTCTCTCACATTCCTCACACTCAGTCTCCAGTTTATCCTTACTATATTTGAAACCTGCATTCCATTGATCTATAGTCTTTGAAATCCAGCTAAAATTCTAAACTTTCTTCACTCTCATCCAACTCTTACCCAATCAGCCTTGTCATAATTTACAACTCTGTCCTTGCCTCCTCACTCCACTAGTATACTCCTCCTGTACGTCTACACTCATGGTGCTGAAACCTCCAGCCCTAACTAAAAACGCACACATGCTTTCTATGCTCTTGTACTCGTTACGCTGAATATCTCTGAAGGAAGTCCCATTCTCTAACAGATTTCCTTCACTACAAATTCCTTCTGTTCTACTTTAACTCTGCTCTATGCTTGCTAATTGAGCTACTTTAACTGTAATAAACAGGCACAATCTAACCCATGCCAATTATTCTCTGTCTTTGGCACCCTTCTGCCTCCCTCAACAACATGCTCTGCTCCCCCTACTACACAACAAGATTTTGCTGATTATTTCAATGGTAAGGTGGAAAATAGAGAAAGAGTATCCAGAGCCAGAGGGTCACTCCTGAGAGGGAGAGTAGGCTGTGGTAAAAAAAGCCCCTGTATACATGCACTCGCTGGTGAATGGTGGAACTCAGACTGTGGGCCAAGGAATGATGATAATTTGTATATGGACCTCGTGGTTGTGTGAGTGACCAGTCAGTGCATATAATCGGGGGCTTTTTTACCACAGCCTACTCTCCCTCTCAGGGATGACCCTCTGGCTCTGGTTACCGTTTCTCTGTTCTAAGTAATTAACCCATATTGCACCCACATACTTACTTCCAAGATAAGCAGGTGTGTCCCCTTGTTTATGTCATAAGTTGGAAGATATCCCAAGAGAAATCCTCTCCGTCCCTTCAACAGCTCTCATTCCTAATCCGTCTCTTTTTACCTTTGACTCATTTTCTTCAGAGGAAGACATGTCTCAGCTGCTCTTTCTCCACCACATAACTTCTCATCTCTTTGAACTTCTCGCTTCTACCATGGGCCCTATCCTCACTCAACCTTTAACTCATCTCCTTGCTCGAGCACTTTTTCATCTTTTATTAAGCATGCTCTTGTTCGACATATTCTCAAGAATAACATCCTTGAGCCTACCGCACCTTCCAACTATCGCCCTCTCTCGCTTGCCTTTTGCCTCTAAACTTCTGGAATGTCTTGTTTCTTTACACTTACTTCATTTTCTCAACTTCCTTATTCTACTTGACCCTCTCTAATCAGGCATCCACACTGGATACTCAAGTGAAAGCACACTCTCTAAAGTAGATAATGACCTCCATATTGCCAAATCTCAGGGAACCAACTCCTATCCGATTCTTCTTGATGTCTCCTTTGCTTTTGATACTGTCGACCACCCTCTTTTGCACATTCTTGACTCTATTGGCTTCCTCCTGGGTTTCCTCCTACCTCTCACCGCTACTTCTCTTATCAGAATATCTGCCTTGATGGCTTTCCGTGGCCTCCAACGTAATATGTTTAAGACATAGCTCCTTATACTCCCTCCTCACAGGCCCCACTGTTTCTCTATTACAGTCAGTAACACCAGTATCCACCCAGTCTTGCTATAATGTTGTCCAGGGGTTACATTCAACTCCTCCCTCTCTTTTCCACCTCAAATAAACGGTGATAATAAATATTGCAGTTTCTTCCTCTGCAACACTGCAATGATACACCACTTCCTCTGTTCCGCAACTACCAAAACACTAATGCATGCTTTTGTTCTTTCCTGTATCGATTACTGCAACAAATTATTTTTATTCCCTGCCTTAAACCTCTCTCCCTTACAATGTATTCAAAATGTTCCTGCTCAAATCATCTCATTCTCTCCTCAGGGGTACTTTTATACTGTCTAAATCGGCTGAAAATCGGCATTGACAAATATGGCCTAAATTGCAATATACAGTAGAATAGGACTCTTAGATTCATATCTGCTTATGATCTCCTGAGATCTCTCTGCTGGCTTCCTACTAATTTCAACATGAACTACAAAATTCTCCTGCTTTCCTTTAAGGCTTTACTACTTTGCACCTCCACACATCTCGACTGGTTACACCCTTACTCGCCTCTTACGCTCAACCCAAGGTTGTCTCGTCTTTGCATCTTATACCACAATAGTTCTCTCTCATCTTAAACCTTTGCCACTCATCTCTCCATTCCTATGGAACTCACTTCCACTCCATATTCATCAAGCACCTTCCCTTTCTATCTTTAAAGCCTAGCTCAAAATTCACCTCTTAAAAGAAGATGCAGGACAGTGAAAAAAAATGGCACACAGAGAGGAAGAATCTCATAACCAAACTACAAATCTACTAAGGGCTTTGTTTACATGACAAAAATAAATAACATCTGAACAATGTATGTCCTTACAAATATAGAGGTAAAGCAAATACATAAAATATTTTCTTTATCTCTTTAGACATCTGCTGTGCTCGCAAGCTCTTGTTTAACCTCTAGTTCCTTTCAGTAACTGCCTCTTAAATCTTTGTCTGTAACCCTTAAATTCAGAGTGGAGCTTCATCACTGAGGATATAATCTCACCTACCAAAATATGGAATTCAAGAAACTGGATGTAATCTTTCATGTAACACTTTCTCTATCATGTATTTTTGATTTATTTTTTCAACTTAAATTTGATTGGATTTTTCAAATAGAAATATACAGAAATAAAATATTACAATATGAACATTAGGGGGGGGCTAGGCTGTACTCATTGTTAGTACAGCCTGAGTCAACGGTTTGAAGGGACCGCTCGCTCAGCCCTGGGGCACATTTCCTTATTTTCTGTTTTTTGGCGTGGCCTCGTACTGAACGACAGTCCGAGTTGATATCGGGGAACCTCCTGATGACCCGCTGTTTGGTGCCGGAAACTGATAATGATGGGTTTCAGACATAAGGTGCCTGTGTCCACCTGTGAGCTGCCTACATGGGAGATCCAGAGTTGCCAGACTTTTTGGAAATGATGGCATGTTTCGTTCAGGAAACTAGTTTGTTTTTCCATCATACATATGAACCATACCTTAGTCCTAATAACTCTAAATGACGGCAGCTTATTTTGTTTTGAAAATTTCCTCCCAGTCACCCCCTTCTAGTTTCTCTCCCAGATCTATCTCCCACTTCCTCATAAACCCGAGTTTTTCTTGAGAACCTGAGTCCAACAGAGAGAGTTGCCCATACAACTCTGAAATAAGCCGCTGGTGGGAGTCTGCCCTCAAACAGAGTTTCTCAAATAATTTAACAGGGTTAGAAGGTAGGACTTTTGCATAGAAGGCTCTAATTTGAAGATAACAGAGAAATTCCATCAGGGGAGATTTTCCATCTTTTACCAGTTTGTGAAAGGGGATCACCTTAAGATTGTGGCTGATATCAAACAGTCTGCTGATATTTGCATTCCGCCAGTTTGCAAAAACTTGCTTAGATTGGCCCGGGGAGAAGTCCCTGTTCTCAAAAATAAGGGCAACTGCTAGGCTTGGACTTAAACTTTAGCCTGTCCAATAGCCTGAGGGAATGTGAGAGCGTTGGCAGGATAGGATGTTTCAACAGTCTGGCCCGGGAAGAAAGCCAAAGAATATATTTTATGGAGCATGGATATAGCTGGTGTGCCTCCAGGGCGACCCACCGCCTGAGTGAGGGACTGGCATGCCAGGCTACCCATTGGCTTGCCTGGGCGGCCCTGTAATACGAGAGAAGGCAGGGGAGCGCCAGACTGCCTACTTCTCTTTCATGTTTATAGTTAGGGTTATTTTATTTTTTTATTGTGTTTTTTACATGTTGTGATCTCTTTTAATGCGCAAACATCCGAGTCAATTCTAAATTTGTAATGTAGGTGTATAATATATCTGAAGACGGGAGAATATACAGCAAGGAGTACATTAAAAGTTATTGCAATTTTCAACAATAATCTGATTTTTGTTTAATAAAAATAATTATTAAATTAAATATTATTAAAGTGAACATTATTAAATGAATATTTTTTTTGTTTAGTATCATAATATAATATATTTTATTTTAATGTACGTTATTACTTATATGCTATTTTTTATTTATTGTTTTACTTGATGATAACAGTTGACAGTGTCCAAACGTTTTGAAGGTGTCCAAAGAATTTGTAATTACATTACGTTGTGTTCGAGTGGAGACATTTCTGTGCATCTCTGCAATCCTAATGGACTCTTATGAAGCGATCATTTTGGAAATACATAACTTATGGACGCATATCAACAACTGGCTTCTTGTGGCCGTCACGATGGATGGGACTGTTTGGTCCCAGCTGAATCTGCGTGTGATTGGTCGAGTTTTGATATGAAGCTTATCAATTTACTGTACACTGATATAAATGATTTGTTATATATTTTATAAAGATAAATTATGCTTACTCAAGTTCCAATGTGCTATGTCCATTTGTTTCTGTTGTAGGATATGAGATTCACTATGTACAAGTGATTAAATGCTGCTCAGTGCTGAATAATTAGAGCTAGGTTTAACTGATTAGCCAGAATGGATTAGCAGAAACAGAATATGACAGCTTTTCCGAGCCAAATAACATTACACCTCAAACAGGGTTTTACAGTTTGAATTTCACTAAGACAAAATGTAGCCCATATATGGGTATGTTTATGTGTAGAAGAAACACAAAAGCATTAAGGACCCATACATATGTTTAATATGCATTCCCCAGGCTGTTTAAGTTACTGCACCAAGAATCTGACTGTGCTTATTTAAATGATCACAGAAAATGTGACACATGTTGGCTTCATTTCTTTACTCTGATTATCCCAATGATTTAACCTGCCACACTAGGTAGGTTTTAGAAGTTAAAATATGTGAAAGAAGTGAACCTACAAAGTATTAGGACATACTATATAGTAAATTTTTTAGGCTATTGAACTTGGCCACGCTCTGCATTTATAGTGAAACTGGAAGCTGGCTGACAACGAAATATAGGAAGATTATGATGAATAAAGAATGACAAATTCCAGGTTGTCGCCAAGAATCCTGATATCTTTACTTTGAGCACTGTATGTTAAAACTTAGTTAGTCTTCTGGAACCATAACTTTCATTGTACAAACACCACAGCATTGTTTATGGGATGTTAGACATTTTTACATGCAGATGTAGCAGACTTTAATGCTCCCATATTGCAGAGGGGGATGGGGGGGGGTTGGATGGGGTACACATAATGCGCCAGCGGGAGCTGACACCATTGTGTCTGAATTAGCTGTGTGCAAAAAGGGACGGGGACAACACATTATTGCACCTGTTGTTGCACACCAACGGGTACAATAACACCTGATACATCTTTATAGCATTTCTATCATGAAACTGAAGGGAAAAAAATCTAAATTAATAATAAAGACCAGCGAATAGATAACTCACATATGTACCATCGTGTAAGGTTTGAAAATGTATTCTATATTAAAACAGGAAACTAGCTTATAATATAAAGGAAAGACACTTGTGTGACATACAGACAAACTTAATATTTAAAAGACATGTGCAGGCCAACAATTTCAATAATACAACCACAGAGTAACCCACTGCTCAACTTGAGTGTCAGTATTGTGAGTATAATTGGTAGGTGCATATGGGGGAAAGAGTTAGATACAAAAGTTGACCCCTAAGACGGGATCCACAGAAAACCCTTACCTAATATTGCACTCAGACCTAAAATGGTTAATTCACCGTAAATACGTTCTAAGATCTTCTTTCTAAACATCGCCGCTGAAATAGCTAGAAAGAAAAGGAAGCTATATCACAGGATCAAATTGGTGCCTCCTGCTATATTATTAGCAATAATACATCAAATCAGGTGGTTAGATAGACATGCGTGTCTTAAAATCTTCTTTTAATCCAATAGAAGACATATTTCGTGGCATACATATGAAAAGTGAGATACACAAACGTATAGTAAAAATGTAGCAAGAGGATAGCTGACATGTAGCCTATTATCGTAGATATGATAGTAGCCCCAAACCTTTATAAAGAAAGGGTAATAATATAGTAGGTACAAAGGTGAGTATTGTATTTGTGGAGAGATACAACCTCCTCCGACTATATATATATATATATATATATATATATATATATATACATATATATATATATATATATATATATATACATATATATATATATTTAGATGGAAACAACCATGTCCTGTTATGCATGTATGTAGTCGCTTACTGCCTAATAAATCAACGGAAAGTACATCATTTGAGCACAAATGCATTGATCGGAGTGATTATATACATATGAATAATAAAAGCCGCAACATTCAATGTTCATTTGTATAGCAGGCGATCTCTCAGAATATGTGGTATCACTACGTAGCAGATGTAACCAAAGACAAGAGGGCACTTACAAATGTACAAGATCTGAAGGTCATATAGAGCCGAGATGCAAGCTGGAAGTTCATAGTCTCACAGGTCAGCAGTCTCCTCGTTGATTCTGTCACTTCCATGACGTCATTAAAATCCGATGCGCGTTTTCCCATGACTTGGCACGCATTTTCAAGGGAGGACTATCCGTAGTCCAGGAGACGCGTCCTTAAATACCCTCCGTGCCCTCAGTAGGTGTGGCTTCAGCACTAGGCGTTTGTCAGCGGATCAGCTTCTACATTATTAGGTGTAAAGAGAAACAAAGTGTCAAGAAAGTGTAAATGCAAGTGGATGTCATTGGTAATAGACACTTATTTAACCACTTGAAATAAGACAAGCACTCATTTAGCTAGCTTAATTAGAAACATAAAGCATAGATGGCAACATATTGGCACATACATTGTCATGGAAGAAAATTCATGAGTACATCTTTATAACATTTGTATCATGAAACTGAAATTAAAAGGCAAAATTAGTAATAAAGACCAGCAAATAGATAAATCACAAATGTACAATTGTGTAAGGTTTGAAAATGTATTCTATATTAAAACGGGAAACTAGTTTATAATATAAAGGAAAGACACCTGTGTGGCATACAGTATAAGGACATGTTTCCATCAATGTTATTAATAAACTTTTAAACTATTTAATATTTAAAAGACATGTGCAGGCCAACAATTTCAATATCTATAGAAATACCATTGTGATTTGGTAAGTCTTTTTAAATGGGTGTATGTTTTACTGTAATTATGAATTGGCAATGTTTCAAGACTCAATTTAGTTATTGAGAGTGATGGGGATTTTCATTGCTTACATACAGGCATAACACCATCCTACATTAAATTATACTCAGCAGTAATTAGCTACATCTCATTTATATTTATTACTGAAAACGTTGGTTAATTAATTTTTAATTAGTTAATATGCGGTTTGCACTATGCGTTCTCGTATAATTAGTGGGGGGTATTGCAGGTATTATTGTAGCACTGAAACATATTTTAAATAAGTCATGGATTTGATATAAAAAAAAACGTTGTGTATTGTGGCCGTGTTTGAGAATTTGATTATATTTAAACAGGCATTAAATAAAAGATAAATCGGTTGAATTAAGTAAACTGCATCAGAAAGCCAGTGAAGCAGCAAGATGAAGCAGCATACTGTAAAAATGGGAGTCCTTTATTGTGTATCAAGCATACCATAGTTTTTTTTCAATTGTGTCCAAAATGTGACATTATACAGTATCATACAACTACTAAGTGTAGAAGTTTTGTAATTATACCTCAGATATTTAGACTTATCTAATAAGTACTCACATCACCTTGATAGGACCCAAGAGAGAGAAACTACTTACTAGAATATCCTCATGCTACAGTGGCTCTTTAACAGATTCCTAATTTGTAACAAGCTAGTAGTACTTGCTGATATTTATTGGAGCATTTTGTCTATCGATACTGTAACTACAGCAAATACATGTGTTTCATTGGAAATTCACAGTGATACACCGTAAATGAAAATTGACTTTTCTTTTACCCTGCAGATGTACAATGTTCACCATTTACTGATCACTTCCCAGAAGAGGCTCGTTCATTTTTTTGTAGCAGTGATATATTGTCATCAATTTTACATTTACAACGGAGACCACCTGATGTCATGATAGAACTTAAGATCAGCAGTCTACGTTATTTAGGTGACATATTATCTAACTTACCATCTAACAACCCACCAAGGTTAAAGCATAACATTAACATACAGTTAAGATAATGTACCTTAGCAGTGCTATTTATCAACCCATTACATACTAAAACAACAGCTAGAGTGGCATAACATTATGTGCTGTTTGTAATCTCTGTAATTCATTCTGCTTGTCAAGGTTTGGTATTATGCTTTGATTGTTTTATGCTGGTGTACAGGAAGTATTTAATACTGGTGTATAAGAACACTAATTAGTAAAACTCTTTTAACAAAAAAAAGTGATCAATAACAACTACCAGCGTGTGCTCAGTCTAGGCAAAGTTATAAACAAGAGTTTGCGTTAGAATTGTTATACTAGAACATAGATGACGTTAGAGGCAGGGCCTTAAAACATACAAAACAAATCACATAAAATATTTCTCTTCCTCTTTCTCTACCTTGAGTAGCATGTTGTTGTTAATATTATTATTATTATTATTATTATTATTATTATTATTATTATGGCCTCACTTTGTACTTATTATAGTTCTCTGGTTACAAACAAACAAGTATTTAAAGATCACAAAAGAGGAACAAGAAACACATTTTATTCATGTATTCTCTTGTGAAAGGTGTAATATTTGGGGATAGAGCGGTTAGGTTGTTACCTAGTGCCATGACTCAAAGGAATAGAATGGAAAGCCAGGGTGTAGGAACAACAAATGTTATTGGCCTTTTGGCTACAGATGAGCTCGGAAGAGCGTTGCACGTGGCAGGCGCGTTTAGTTGGTATAGCGCAAGCGGTGACGCGCGGCTAGGTGTGGCTCTGATGTCACAGCCTTATGCCGCGCTGTGATTGGCTCGCAGCGCGGCAGCAGCGCGAAAATACAAATTTCTTGTATTTTCATAGATCAGCCGTGCCAGCGCTCATGGCCGTGCGCGCACGCTTCTCAAGTATAGCAACTGCAGGCTCACACCTTGCAATTATCATTGACGCGCGCTTGGGCACGTGCGCTACCGTGCGTGCACTATATTAGAAGCCTAAGTATTCTTGGGTAGGCATATGCGAAACTTAAATAAGGGTCAAATAAGAAAAAGTACTTATCTTCTGCCAATTACTGATTTGTGCAGTGTTATACTAGTCATATGAGCCCTGGAGAACACTTCATATATCTGTGTAGCCCCTTTTCCCTATGCCTATGGGAACTCCGCAGGTGACTACGCATGCTGCTGTACCTGTTGCTCACAGGAGGCCTAAGCCTCTGCCTTTGGGAGCCCTTGGGAGTGAGTTCTTCCTCCACCTATGAGGGATCCCAGCGTTGGCGGGATAACCCCTCACAGGAACCAATCACAGTAATGAATGATACACACACAAGGTATAAAACTAATGTTTAATTAACACACATGCAATAACAACTGTAACCCCCAGTGTACACCCAATACCCCAAGACGTGGTGGTTCCCCAAAGTACTGAGGGTGTGATGGCACCAATACCCCTGGTGTCCTTCCCAGCAAGTCCCATCCAAATGTGAGGTAGTTCTACCCCTGTGAACCATTGGGGCACATGTATACCTTCCTGGGCACTCTTGTACCCAGGTGCAGCTGTCTGATAAGGAACAGTCAGGTCCCATGCTGCGGGGCCTTCAAGACCAATCACATCACTACTTAGGGTCCTGATCCTCCTCACGAGGTGAGCTCCAGCAGGAAGGTCTAACTGGAATGTCTATAAATCCTGTGACCTGGTCCTAGGCCACAGGGCACCGCTTGGCCGTCCGGTCACCGGTGCAACAATATCACATAAAAGAAAGAGTCCCTTTCTGGAGCCTTCCCTACAACACTCCTCTTAGGGTGACTCAGGGCCTTACTGGGGCCTAAGGGGCAAGCCTAGGCCAAGTCCAAGGGCACTGCTCCCTGTACACTATCTGCTATCTTGCCATCTTCCGTCAGACTGATTCGCGGGCTCTCTGGCCGTGGGGGATATCCTGTCCCTCTTGCTGCTAGAGCCTTATTGACTGGGACTGCCCCATGTGATTATCCCACCCCCAGAGAATCCTAGGACTTACAGTCCCGCGCTGCGTTTGCAGAGCCATCCCAGGATGGCCACCACAATCTTCTCTCTGCTCATGTGCGATGCACAAAATGGCCACCCCCACACTCCCGATACGGCGAGGGCATTCCAGCAGTTCCACCTCACCAGAGGTAAGGAGGGGGGCTCTGCTACATCCTCCCAATGGTGGAGAATCCAACGTCCCCGCTTGGGAATAACATGTTATAAACAGAATCTTATATACTGAAAAATGCAAATCATACATACAACTTAACTATGTACAATACATCTATATCAAGTTGAACACTTCATTGAGCATGGTCATTACAGAGGCAAACCTGTTCCGAGACAGCTGCTGAGACTCATAGTGAGGTGCCCCTAACGAATCATATGCCATTGTCATTGGAGGGCTTCACTCTTTGACTCCTGTGAGTCTCTTCGTCAACGTCTTCTTGGGTGAGAGGCTACCATCGGCTTGATGCCCTGGCCCTCTCATGGAGTGTGAATTTTGAGCTACATAGTCTCTAGTAGGTATGAAACTCGGACTCGTTGGGTCGAGGGGTAAGCTTGTTGAAGCCACTGGGGAGGGTACATGGGGAACAGGCCCATTGCCTGCTACTTCTTCTGGTGGTGCCCACCAGTCTCCATTTGTGGTGGCAGAGGTTCCATCCAAAGGATCCTGATCAGTTGCCATTACAGCATCCGGGGTTTCGCTGGACTCCTCCGGTTCACTTGGTTCAGCTTCGCTTTCCCCCACCTGGGGAATAGGTAGAAAGTGATTTCGATGCCAGACCCTTACCCTTCCTTCTGAATCTCGGATGCGATACACAGGGAGGCCCGGCATCTGTGACTCTACTTCGAAAGGAGCTTCTCGCCAGTGGTCAACTAACTTGTGCTTCCCTGGTATTCCTAAATTCCGTAAGAGAACTGCGTCTCCGGGCCGAGGTTGTCGATGGCGGACCTTATGGTCATACCTCCGCTTGTTATTTTCATTCAGCTTGGCGGTGGCCTTTTCCACCAACTGATATGCTCTACGTAGGCTATCCTGGAGCCTTTGCACATATTTGTAGTGCGCATGTTCGGTACCCCGTCAGTGGATACTCAGAGACGAATGTTCACAGGTAGTCGCACCTCTCTGCCGAACATCACAAAATAGGGAATAGGGTGTGTACCCGGTGGATTCATGACTGGTGCAGTTGTATGCATGTACTAACGGCTTTTAGATAGGCCCGGATCAGGGCTCGCACCACATTCGCATTTGTCCCCAATATGATGGGAGAGCTTGGATGTTCCCGGGTCTCGGAACGTTTCAAGGCTTCCACTTCCATGGGATGGGTTTTGTTGGTATTGAGCTACGGTACATCCAACCGCACTTGAATCAAGCCATCGATGGGGTAGTCTTCGCTACTAAGGACCCACAATTTCATCTTCTCTGCCGACTGCACAGGCAGATGGTTTAAGATGCATGTCGTAGAACGACCGGTAGATGATGGTCACTTGTGACCCAGTGTCAAGCAACGCAGAAGAGTAGATGCCCTCCACTAGTTCTCTTACTATGGCCGCAGGTCCTACTCTATTGTAGACATCTGATGGGGTCTTGTCTTCGGGACCAGGCGCAGGGGCACTATCTGAGGATGTGGGCGGCAGTTCTGCCGAATGCACAGTGAAAGCCATGGCTCCAGGGGTGGAAGTGTCTGACTTCGGGCAGTCCCGTGCAAAAAGAGCCTATTTTGTGGCAGTTAAAGTAATGATTACTTCGGGTCGGTTCGGAGCCAAGCTCCCAGGCGTTGAGGGGGTCGGTCGTGAGCGACCTGGGGGAGTATTTCCCTCAGGATTCTCTTTCGCACTAGACTTCTTAGATGGAGTTGCTTTACTCTACCCTTTGGATGATTCCCGGGACGTACTGGGTGTCTGAAACTGCAGAATGATCTCTAGATCCTGTATTTGATCCATTAGATCCTCAAAATTAGGAGGGTTCTCTGTAGAAAGAGTGCAGCAGACCTGACCACGAGGGGGTGTGTTAGTACTGCTCTCCGCAGGAATTGCTTGGTTCGATAAACATCTAGTTCCGCCACGCGGATGACCTTCTTGTTGACCAGGGTCCACAGTGCCAACTGCAGCCGTTGAAGAAATTCAGATAATTCTTCCCCCTCCTTTTGTTTAAGGGCATGGAACTGGGATAGCAATGCAATAGAGTCATCCTTAGTGCCATAGGCTTTGGTTAAGGCCCGAATCAGAGCTTGGGCATCGGCTTCGGCATGGCACTCACAATATAATCGCACTGTGTTGGTGGCCGGGGGCCGCAGACACTCTATAATTTGCTGTCTTTTGGTAGCGTCCGTGCAAGTCCATTCTGACAGCACTTACACCGCATAATCTCTCCACTCTGCAAACTCCCAGTGGCCTGTGTCGCACCACAGAGAAGGCTTTCAGCTTGCGATACTGATGACCCTGGGAAGACTGCACAAATTTGTCAGACAATTTCTGTAATACTTCCTCTAGGTCCGTGCCTCCAGACGAGTGTTGACTACGGCACTCCAACCACCCACTTTGAGCCGGCTCTGGATCAGCTTCGTCCTGTCTGTGGCTATGCTCAGGGAATGGCCGGGCAGGCCCCACCGATACTGGTCGGGAACTGTAATCCTCCATCTGTATGGGTAGGTCAGGGTATCTGAGCGGGCAACCAGTGGGTAGCGCTTCTGGGAAATGCAGGGCCCGGGGGCCCTCATCTTCACTTAACTCATTGCCGCCAGTAACTATGACTATACTCCAACGGTAGGTAGGGTCCCACTTTTGGTCTAGGGGCCGGGCTCCGGCTAAACTTGGGAAAACGCCTTAGGGAGGTGCAGACTTGCTGTGGGAGTGTGCCGGCCGGAACGTCCCCTACTGCGACCACGTGGCGGGGAGGTTCTTGAAATTTCACGGCCCACTGACGGACCTCAAGTTTGGAGGGTACGAACATGGTTCCCTAAATTTAGTTCTAATATCTCGGGCACCCCTTTCCCTATGCCTATGGGAACTATGCATGTGACTACGCGTGCTGCTGTACCTGTTGCTCACAGGAGGCCTAAGCGTCCACCTCTGGGAGCCTGGGGTGAGCTCTTTCTCCTTGCATGCAGCGCCTCCACCTATGAGGGATCCTAGCGTTGGCGGATAACCCTCACAGGAACCAATCAAATTAATGAATAATACACACACAAGGAACGTAACTAATATTTACTGAACACACATGCAATAACAATAACAACTGTAACCCCCAGTGTACACCCACTACCCCAACACGTGGTGGTTCCCCCAAAGTACTGAGGGTGCGGTGGCACCAATACCCCTGATGTCCTTCCAGCAAGTCCCACCCAAATGTGAGGTAGCGCTAACACTGTGAACCGTTGGTGCATGTGTATACCTTCCTGTGCACTCTTGCACGCCGCGGAGCCTCCGACACTAACCCCCTCACTCCTTAGGGTCCTGATCCTCCTCATGAGGAGAGCTCCAGCAGGAGGGTCTCACTGGAATATCTATAAATCCTGTGACCTGGTCCCAGGCCGCAGGACACTGCTTGGCCGTCCAGTCACTGGTGCAACAATATCACATTGTAACGCTTGCGCAAGCCCACAAACAAGACGTGACCCCGGCACTGAGGTGGGAAGGACTGTGCCACAGACCCACAGTAGCGGGGGCGAGCCCAGAAGGTGGTTTGTAGCGTGGCTGGGTCTGGGTATGTAGAAAGGGTTAATCCAATACTTGCCGGGGTCCGTGGGTTGGAGAGGTACACGTAGTTGGAGTCCATAAGCCTGTCGTCTGGGGTTGGAGAGGTACTCAATGGGACAATCGAAGGGACAATGTGGAGGAAGAATCTCTGAACGGACCTTGTTGAAAACATCAATAAACTCATGGTAGACTTCTGGAAGGAACCCCTTGGAAGGATCCGCAGTCTCTAAACCGGCAGCAGTGACCGCCTTGCAACCTTCTATTTTTGTCCTCTAAACCGGCAAGAGAGAGTGAAGTGAGAGCACAAGGAATGGCACATGGGGTAGACCAACATATGGGTTGTTTATCAGTCCAGTCAATCACGGGATTGTGCAGTTGTAACCAGGGGAGACCCAAGATTACCCAAGATTACCTGTACAGATGGTGAATGAATGACGTCCAACGAGATTTGTTCCTTGTGTCCATCCTTGGTGGAAAGGGTGAAGATCACGGTCTCCAGGGTGATAAAGGCAGGCTGGAGTGGACGACCGTCTATCGATTCGAGTCCTATGGGAGTGGACTTCCCAAGCAGTGGAATCAGGTGTTTTATTGCAAAATTCTGATCCACGAAATTTCCTCCAGACGCAGAGTCGATGAAGGCAAGTGCAGAAATATGAAAGTCCGTACCCTCCATTATGATAGGTAGAAGGATCCTTTTTGGCATATTTTCCTTGGAAGAGTAACAAGAAGATATGGTATCCAAAGAAACTCCATCATACTTTATAGGCGTTCTCCCGGACGCGTAGGACAGCGGTACGCCAAATGACCAGCTAAGCCACAATAAAGACATAGCCCCTCGCTTCTCCGGCGCTGCTTTTCTGTAAAGGACAAATGGTGAGTACCCAGCGGCATGGGGTCTGGTGCTTCAGGAACTGGAACAAAAGAAGGAGAGAGAGTAGGAGAGATAGGTATAGGTACTGGCGTACGTGTAATCCGGCGTTCACTTCGTCTCTCTTGGAGGCGTTGATCCACCCGTATACATGTAGAGATCAGATCCTTCAGGGCAGTGGGTCTTTCACGTGCAGCCAATTGATCTTTTACGGAGTCAGAGAGGCCATGCCAGAAGGCTGCAGTTAAAGCCTCGTTGTTCCAACCGGTTTCCGCGGCAATAGTCCGAAATTCAAGAGCGTACTTCGCAACGGTCCAGTGGCCCTGGGTGATATGGAAAAGAGAAGAGGCTGCAGTAGCCTCGCGGCCAGGAGTGTCAAAAACCTGCTGAAACCTTTTTTTGAAAGAAATAAAGTTCTGCGTGAGTTCAGGCATTAACTCCCAGATAGGAGATGCCCAGGCCAGTGCATCTCCGGTTAACAATGAAATGATATAAGCCACTTTAGACCTATCGGTAGAGAAGCGAAAAGGGGTTAATTCAAAGTGGATGTCACATTGGATTAGAAAGCCTCGGCATCCTGATTGGGTTTCGGAAGACGTGGTTCCTGGGGTATGTTTCCCACTAGAGTAGCAGCAGTTGTGGATTGGCCCACCTCAGGGGGGTCAATGTTTGTTGGGCTGAACATACTGTAACGCTTGCGCGAGCCCACAAACAAGGCCTGACCCCAGCACTGAGGTGGGAAGGACTGTGCCACACACCCACAGTAGTGGGGGCGAGCCCAGAAGGTGGTTTGTAGCGTGGCTGGGTCTGTGTATGAAGAAAGGGTTAATCCAATACTTGCCGGGGTCCGTGGGTTGGAGAGGTACACGTAGTTGGAGTCCGTAAGCCTGTGGTCTGGGGTTGGAGAGGTACTCGTCGTCGTTATCCGTATGCCGGGGTCAAGAGCCAGAGAGAATCCAAATGCAAAGCCAGGTCGGTACACGAAAGGTTAAGTGCAGAGAACAAGACAAGACTGGGCTGGACAAGACAGGCACACGCAAAGGCTACACAAGGTTATGTTCAGCAAGGTATGACAGGAAGAGGAAGTTTCTTATAGGAGACAGGAACCAGTAGGAGAGGGGGCGGAGTGGAGGCGGAGCCTCTGCAGATGCAAAGGATAGGCTGCAGGAGACAAGGGCTCACAGCAATCTTGACTCGCAGCTGGGGCTCGTTGCGCGACGTCACGCGTGCACGGCGCATACAGCGGAGGCGCGGCGTGACAGAGGGGGCGGAGCTAAGGTCTGTGACCTGGTAGAAGAGGAGCGGGTGCGCACGCGCTCTGTAAACAGAGCGGGGGTGCGCGCACCAGCGGGGGGCAAATCGGAGGCAGCAGCCGCTGCAGTACTGTTATGTAAAGAGGAGGAACCGCGCCGCAAGGGACGCAATCCCCGAATCCTCACACACATAAAGGGAAGAGTTCCCTACAACACTCTTCTTAGGGTGATTCAGGGCCTAGCTGGGGCCTAAGGCGCAAGCTTAGGCCTAGTCCAGGGGCACTGCTCCCTGGACACCACCTGCTATCTTTCCGCCCTCCGTCCCACTGATTCCCGGTCTCTCTGGCCGCAGGGGATTTCTTGTCCCTCCTGCTGCTGGAGCCCTATTGGCTGGGACTACCCCATTTGATTATCCCACCCTCAGAGGATCCTGGGACTTGTAGTCCCGCGCTGCATTTGCGGAGCCATCCCATGATGACCACTGCACTCCTCTCTCTGCGCAAGCACGCACACAAAATGTCTGCCCCCACACTGCCGAAACGGTGAAGGGCTTCGGGGGCATTCTAGCAGTTCCCCCTCTACGGAGGGGGACTCTGCTACATCTGGTTGTGAAAGTTCCTTCTACAAGTTTTATAGATGTTTTTATGCACTGGATTATAAAGGTCATACATGTGACTTAAGGAGAAACTAGCTAAAAAAACATGATTGCAATAACCATTTACATTTCATACATTACAATAGCCAACATTAGTCTTATGTTTTTTGTACTATGACAAATGCATTCCAGGAGCAGGGAATTAAAACAGATGGCTTGAAATGTATTTTTGATGGTGCTAAAATTTCACAGAAACTGTGAACTGTAAAAATATTTCTTTACTGTAAAAAAAACAAAACAAAGAAATCATTCAGGTCATGCATTGCTTTCTTAATTCTCTAGTTTTGAGCTGTTTGAGACCGAAATAGGTTTGTTTCATCAATGTATTTCAACGTTCTTCAAATTCGTCATTGGGACGTCACATTACACATGGAAAATAGACATGGGGCTCTGTATATTTTGTATATATGTGCCTGCAAATGCAAAGAGAAATAGGCAACTTCTATAGGAATAAAGTATAATCAAGATAATAGACCATTATTAAATGTACAATAAGGAAAGAAGCACCAAAAAGTGATATGGTAAAATTAGACTCTTTAACGCTAATCGCTTTTTGTCTTGCTGTCTTCCAGTCTCTCTGCCACAAAACTGGGTCAAAGACAGCACAGCGTTAATCATAGAAAACAATCTTATTTAAAGGAATATAATTACTACTTTTAATAATATTTTCTTATTGTTATAGATAAAATAGTACAAAGGAGGCAAAGGAGTGTGGAGGTTATTGTGCATAAAAAATATAATTTTGTAATGAATAGGTACAGTGTAGGACACAGGTGCATGTATGTTTCATATTTATTTTTGTGATGAGAAACATTAATCCATACATCTGTTTAGGTAACATGTTCTGCAGACATATGAGGCCCATTTATATTTACATGATTACAGACAAACTATAAGCCTCTTTTCTGTAGTATTTACCATACAAAATATATCAGTTACTTAACCACCTCATGAATGAGATCTTCAACACAGTGTTAGTTGAAAACCAGTGTTGAGCCTTGGCAACATGCTGGTTACCCATGAGGAAAGCCAGCATGAGCCAAACGTGTATGAGCAGACTGCATCAAGAACTGCAAACACTCTGAAATCAAATAATAGTTCTAGAATTATGTCTTCCCAGCTGCAAATATTTTTCAGATGCACAATACTTTTGCATTAGCATAAAGAAGCTGCGATTATGAAAACATATTTAGAACAGATGTAACTTTGGTGCATGAATTTCCTATCCCAAATGTTGCAAATGTATATTTGTAGGTAGTTGTATTTTTACTAAGATAGCCTCAGCAATGTGTGCAGCGCGTTACATAAAAGACAATACAATACAGGGAATTATATATAGTACAATTAGTGCAACAAACCTAAAATCAGACAATAGGAAAGGAAATTCCTTCTCCCAGAGTGATTATCGTCTAAGGGGTAGACCCTCAGACGGTCGCTATTTAAGTGTAAATAACGCGTGGACATCTAGATAGGGAAATCGACAGTATCTTTGAGCAGTACCAGCATAACAACAAGTACCAACCACTGGTGGACTTTGAGCAAGAAATTAATAGCTCTAATAAAACCAAAGAGGATAAACCTACCTTTTCTTTTTTAGACTGGCGGAGGACACGAGAGCAGCAGAATGCCAGAGAAGCTATAAAAGACCTGCTAGGGAAGGAAGGGACATCAAAGGACAGAAAAAGAAAAAACACAATAGAGGAAAGAGAGGAGGCAGAAAGACTAGGGAAACAAATCAGACGGTAATCCCCACTTACACCAACATATTTAACATTAGTCAACAATCAATATCAAATAAAGAAAAGGTGGTTCTTTCAAAAGGACTATCGTTTGCCCCCGTTATAGGCCCGAACAGCTTCCAATTATACATAGATGTACAAAAATATGTAAGAAAATTATGTTTAAAAAAAATATTTTGTTCAAGATGCGGTGTCCCGCTTGGACAGCAGCTCTAATCTCCCTATTAACCCTGCACCTTATAATCATTCCACGTTCAAAAAACCCTCTACATTCTTTCCCAGGTTCGCAGGTGGGCCGTTTGTCAATACATTTGCACAAATGGTCACCGACGACCTGGAACAGCAGAGCAGAAATTATAAATTGACAACGCATAACCTAAATATGGAGGAAAAACAACTGTTACGTGCACTTGGAGAGAATGGCTCGATCGTAATGAAGCCAGCAGACAAAGGAGGGGGGTTGGTAATTATGGATAAAACATACTATCTTCAGGAATCAATGCGTATCCTTGAAGATATCTCTACTTACCAACCCCTCCCCTCTAATCCCACTGATAATTATTCACAACAATTACTTACATTTCTTAATTCAGGATTGGAGAACAATGCCATCACCAAACAGGAATTTGAGTTTTTGTATAACCAATTTCCTATAATCCCCATTTTCTATATTATACCTAAGATTCATAAAAATCTGGAACAACCGCCGGGACGCCCCATTGTGTCAGGCATCCGGTCTCTTACAGCAAATCTGTCACAATTCATTGATCATTATCTCCAACCGTATGTCATAAAACTCCCTTCATATCTCAGGGACACTACCCACATGCTGCAGACAATCAAGGACATTCAATGGCACTCACATTTTTATTTAGTTACAGCCGACGTCACATCACTCTATACTGTTATCGACCATGTTCAGGGTTGTGATGCTGTTGGCCATTTTTTAGATAATGATCCATCTATCACATCATCAGTTAAATCATTTCTCACCACTGGCATTCAATTTATACTTTCTCATAATTATTTTAATTTTAATGATTTATATTATTTACAGATATGTGGCACCGCCATGGGTACCAGGTTTGCTCCAAGTTATGCTAATTTATTCATGGGCAGTTGGGAAAATCAATACATCTGGTCCAACTGTCCCTTTGGAGCGAACCTGGTCCTATGGCGGCGCTACATAGATGATATTTTCTTTATTTGGTCTGGTTCATTAGAGGAACTAAATAGTTTCCAACTATATATGAATAATAACCCATTTAATTTTAAATTTTCTTTTGTCTCTAGCAATATATCTTTAGAGTTCCTAGATTTAGTTATATACATTCACAACAACACCATTCATACCAAAACCCATTTTAAAAAGGTTCAAGCCAACAATTATCTACACGCCAACAGCCATCACAACCCTGCGTGGATCGATAACATCCCTAAAGGCCAATTTATCAGGCTCAAAAGAAACAGTTCCACACCAGAAGCATTCCAAACACAAGCACAAGACCTTAGAGATAGATTTATCAATAGAAATTATTCATCTACCCATCTTGATAGAGTCATCTCTGAGGTCGAAGCAATAGACAGATCAACCCTTCTTAAGTACAAACCCAAATCATCCAATAAACATATTCAATTACCATTCATCACACAATTTAACCAGATGGCTCCAGGAATCAAAAAAATTATTCAAAAATATTGGCCAATCCTGAGATCCTTATCTGAAATACTTCCACTTAAACCTAAAATAATATTCACTAAAGCACCAAACATAGGCCAAAGGTTGGCCCCTAGCTGTCCACTTAGATTTAATAGTCGATTGCAAACAAATACAAACAAACAAGTTACAAAAGGGTATCATACATGTAATACATGCACAGCATGTAGATTCAGCTCCAAACAAACCACTTTCACATCCACTAACACTTCTAAACAATATATCATACAACAATACATCACATGTAGAAGCACAAATATTATTTATCTCCTTGAATGTCCTTGCGGTCTGCAGTATGTGGGTATGACCACTAGACCGATTAAACGTCGGCTCTATGAACATATTTACAACATAAAAAGAGGCCTGGATACACATAGCGTATCGAGCCATTTCCTCCAAGTGCATGACAAAGACCCCAAAGGTTTAAAATGTGTAGCGATAGAGGCTGTCATGACAAATTGGCGCGGGGGGGAACAAGGGAGGGGCACTAGGCAAAAGAGAATCCTTTTGGATTTACGAACTGAAAACACTCACCCCCTTCGGGCTCAATATTGAATTTGACCTGAAACCTTTCCTTCTGGACAGATAAAGTATCCATCTAAAAACAGATTATTCCCTTTCCATTATACAGGGCTTTGGTACAGTACATGGCCAAGTTTAATAATCATCACATGATATCTTCACTACATATATATATATATATAGATTTTTTGACTAGCACGTATAAGTTATGTTTATAATAGGTTATATGATTGGTCTCATTATGAAATCAATATTGTATTAGCCGGTTATATCATCATAGTACACATAATTACAAATTATATGCACTTTAATTATATTATGCACTTGGTCACTTTTGCATAATGGTTTCTTTTATCATATTCTAACATTTGACACATTTTATTATGATCTTATTACTAAATACATATCACATATACACACGTTATATTCACTTCCATATCTACACAGCATCATCACAATCCAATACCTATTATATTGATACACACTTTCTCATTCACACAGCACTATCACATTATTCACTCAATATATGGGAACATAGTTCTCTTCATTACGGTATTTACATCATCTACTATTGAGGTTATTTCAAAATCTGCTCAGCATACTTCCTTTATAGGGTTCAAGAAGTATCATCAATAAGGATTCTGACATTAGGCTACATATCTTTTATGATTAATTGTCAATATCTAAGATTCCAGACAGTATAAATTTATTATTAATTTTATATGTAACATTTGTGATATTTTATATAAATTTATTATTCATTTTATATGTTTAATATAAATTTGATGTGTATTATTTGTCACCTTATGTTTTATGTTTGTTTTTTTTGTACATGTTTTTGTCCGAGACGCTGGGAGTCCCTAAGTACACATCTGCGCATGAGCAAGGTCAATCTGATGTACTGCACCTTTAATACGGGACTATATAGATCGGGACACACAGGGACTATTTTTTCATATCACGTTTACCCCTGAGGAAGAAAGCAAGCCTTTCGAAACGCGTAGGGTGTTCCTGAGAGGTCCTCCAGACTCGGTGGCGAATCCTGTCCCCCTTGGAACTGGCTAAACAGATGCCCGCTGACTGCCGAAATCGGGCGGATATCCATCCGCGTACACATCAGCTCCGTTTGGCGCGCTTCCAGTAGCCGAGCAGGAAGGAACTACCATTCCCCGGCAGACACGAGATTCTTCCGTGTCCACGGCGTACAGAGGCGGATCACACAATCAAAGTGAGCAAGTCACATCTACGGTGGAGAAATACGTGTGAGCCCAGCAGTGCGGTGCAGCAGCAGCCATCCATAGAGGGGATACTCTTATATATCCACTGCCTGATACCTTCTTACTTTCGGTAAGCAGGTACCCCCACCTGAGTTGGAGTGTCCTACAGTTTTCATTTTTATGTATTTTATGTATTTTTAATGCTTTATTAAATGTGTTTGTAATTGGTCATCTGTTGTTCCCAGCGTCCGTCTCATGTTATATGTTTGTATGTATGCCTAACAGTATTACACTATGTTATGATTTTTTCCTTACATGTTCACCCATCACATGTGGAGTATCCATTTCCAGGAGAAACATCCACGCCACTGGTTGTATATTTTTATTACTATTATTATATGTTACACATTGTTAGTGCAGAGCGCCATTGATATATATTTTTGCACAATTAGTGCAACAAACATAAAATTAGACAATAGGAAAGGAAATTCCTTCTCCCAGAGTGATTATCGTCTAAGGGGTAGACCCTCAGACGGTCGCTATTTAAGTGTAAATAACGCGTAACATTCCCAAAATAGGTAACGAACCGTCATTTCCTTATTAACAGGTATCCTCAAGGCTAATGATATGCAAAAGTAAGGTCCGTTAGCAAAACGACCAACATAACGCTACGTGGATGGACGGGGATTACAGTATTCTGAAAAAGTACATTACACATGCGCAATGGGAAAGAACGGGATTAGGGTACATTAGTTGGTGACGTGTTTCGTATTAGTGGGTCCTTAATACCGTGCCCGTGAGTATGTTACAGTTTTTAATATAAACATTTGTCTTAAAGCAAACCTCAGTCATTTCCAACTGCCGAACAGTAGAGATGGCTGCTCAGTCTTCTACCACCACTGCTGCTGGGACTACTACTACTGCTGCTGCTGGGACTACTACTGCAGTTGGAGCTACTACTACTGCTGCTGAGGCTACTACTGCTGCTGGGGCTGCTACTACTGCTGCTGGGGTTACTACTACTGGTGGGGCGGTAGAATCCGTAGCCAAAAATGTAATGACGAGGAGCTAGAGAACCTCATCGAAGGTGTGGTAAATAACCACTCCAAATTATTGGGGGCTATGTACCAGAAGACGACCATTGCAGAAAAGAAGCGTATTTGGGACCACATTCTGCAGATAGAGGATCAATGTTCTGGGCAATACTGTCCATACCATTGAAGTGCTTAAAAAGCAATGGGTGGATCACAGTTAAAAAGAAATTGGCTGATCATGCTTCTGCTGCGAAGAGGACAGGAGGAGGCCCACCTGACCCCCAGCACTCGAACCCGATGGAGGAGAGGGTCAGCTCAGTGATCTCCTGCTCCCAGGTTGTGAGACTACCTGGCCTTATGGACTCAGGATCACGAGAGACCTGGTAAGTGAAAATTCAGTACATTTATAATACACTATATCTCAATCTCCTGTATACATGTCACTTAGCCACATTCTTTATTTCCAAACAAATATTACTGTCTTATTTGCATTGCAATCACACATACAGATGAGTAGTACTTAGCTAAATAACGTATGTGACATGCTTACATGTGTGCCCTAATAAGAAATGTGTCCCTCAAATCATATAATGACATATGCCATAGCAATCGTGTTTGAAATAATCACTTTTAAAATACTTTACGTCAGTTACTGGCCAGGACATAAAGTACTTGAAAATGAGATGTCAATCTAAATGATATAGCAACACGAAAAGGCTTATAAACTGTATAGCGTGCCTCAGTTGTCATTCATCTGCATGGGAGTAAAGACCTTCTTAAGTTTAGCAACAGTTTCTGGATCTCTATATGTCCCATTGCTAAAATGTTCTATAATTGAAGACATGTTGAAAAATCCTGTTTGGTCTATGAAAATCAATCCTAATGTGCTTACATCTACGCAAGTTTATTGTGAATATCATTAATGATATGATGTATTTATTTTTCAGTGCCATCTATAAGACAGTGGATGCTATTGGCCTGACAGGCTGCGCCACAGGCTGAGGAGGACGTGACTGGAGAAGCCCTGGTTTAGGAGGAGGAGCCCACACTTACCCTCATCCTCGCAGAGGTCAGTGAGGAGCCAGGTGAGGCTCTGGCTGACTCCCACAACTGCTCCCCAGCCATCACCGTTGGCTGCTCTCCAGCCAACCCCACATTCCACTGCTGGCAACATCAGCCTCTCGGCTCATGATGGAGCTGCAGAGAGAGTTAATGGATATCCAGAGGGCATGATTCCGGGACATAGCAGGGAAACCTTATCCGTCTGGAGTCCAGGGCAGCCATTCATGGGCAAATCCAAGAGAAAGCTGCACAACTCAGAGAGCAAGCTGCTACTAGGCAAACCTCATTCTCCAGGCTACAAGGCAGAATACCACCACTATAACTACCAGCATTGCCCAGTTGACAGGATCTGTTAGTGTTCTGCCCTGGGCAATGCAGGAGAGCATAGACACATTGCCCAACAGCTCTGGGCCAACCACACCAGGCAAATCTGTGGAGTCCCTGGCCACATCCTGGATCTCCCAAATTGTGGCGACTACCCCTCCTGTTCACTATTCGGAGGAGATAGCCACACCATCATCGCCGATAGCTGGCCGGCGTGGTAGACCTCGAATCAGTAGGCCAAGTGCAGGAGGTGATGACTCGCCTAAGAAGAGGCGTAATTTGTAACTAAATGTCCAGTATATATGTTTCTGGTTGTCTTATATATAAATACAAATAAAGTTATGTTTGTTGATTATGATATATTTTAAATATTTTTTTATTCTTTTTTACACGCAATGCCAAAACCGTGTGTAATAAAATATTTTTTTTTTTTTACTTTTGTCTCCTTGAAAATCATTTTCTCATAAGCACAGTAGATTAATTCAGGAAACTCAGACTTCATACAATAAATAGTATATATAATAGTAGGTCACATAATCAAATCTAACATTCACATTCATCATTAAATAACATATAGTTAATTCCTTAAAAAAAACTATTAATATTAATGTGTTGCTGTGTTCCAGCCATTTATATGTTCCACAATATCAGTTAGTATAACACATGTTAAGAAAGGGTTAATTCATACACTCAGTCCATTCATATGGATATCACTTAAGACCTTCACTTTTCCCTTGTAGGCTATTTGGAAAAATAACACAATGCTCCACAGTGCAGCTTTTAGCAGGTGCTAAATATCATTGAGTTATTAGCATAACGTTAACTGTAATGGAGATCTGAGGATTTCCATTGGTAGCCAAAGTGCTCATTACCATATGATTTGCATATGAAGAAGCCTAAGGTCCGTTAAAATTTAAGGTTCCCTTATTTTTTAGGAAAATAGCTGAACAATGCAGCGTTAAGCAGCCTTGGGGATGTGTGTTACGGATATGGAGACGTTAAAATGAGATAATGTGATGTTAAAAATTAGCAACCTTCTGATGATCTACCCCTAAGTTGTAATACACTACTATGATTACTGTAACATTTTGATAGCATATGTTAATTATTTTTTCCTGTCTTCTATCAATACGTACTGCTGTAAAATCAAAATTTGTAGAAGGAAAGATATAGATGCACATCGCTGATATTCATTTAGTCTCACTGATCTGGAGTCGGTCTCACTGAATTTATCATTAGCAGTCTCATGGACTTCAATGATGTTTCACTGATTGATCAACATTTTCCCATTAAAATGCAGTTTCGTTGGTCTACATACTCCAAAATGTCACCATTTTAAAGAAAACAAATGTTGAAAGGGACATTGCATCTTTAACATGAGATCATTCATAGTACATCTGCATCACATTGCTTTATGACTGTTCAGTCTATCATGTTTCATAACTGTAGGTTTGTTTTTTCAGATGTGCTGTTTTACTCACTTCATCAAGTCCTAGTGCTTGTTTTCTCAACTCTGCATAATGTCACTTATAACTCATGTTGTCTCACTTCTTCCATGTCTGGTACTCCATAACCCCTTGAGTGGTGCCTGATGTACTTTCTGACCGAAAAGTCACGCACTTGTGCTGCAGAACGTAACAGTTACGAAATAGGCGTTAGGGGAAGGGGAAAGATATCTCCCAATTATTGAAAGTTTACATAGGGGTGCCTCCTTTTGAAACTTAAAAGGGGAAAATCAGTCTTTAGATCTAAGTCATGTAATCCCTCTCTGTAAATTCCCAAATCTCCATACAGGTACAGTATATGGCAGCGCATTTGTAGGCTGAAGCTTATATTGTGGACGTTTTTCATGTTATGGCTAGATTGGAAAGAGCAGCTGAGGTTGAAATGGGGAGGTCCTTGGATGGGGTTTGCCCATACAAAATCTCACAATCTTTCTGGAGCATAGTGTTTTCCCCCTTTGGACATTTGATATAGCTGCCACTGGCGCACAGCATATAGGAATACATACAATACATCTAACCCATAACCTTACCATACTGGTCCCACCCCTGCCCACCATAAAGAAGTATTAACAATTACTCTATGCCCATCATATGATATGTTTCATATATGACCCCACCATTGTTTTACTAACTAATGTATAGTGCCCTGGATAAGGACGATATATAAATATTTTAGAAATAAATAAATGGGAAGGTCCGGCAAAGTTGTGTAACTTCAAGAAAGAAAAACGCCACAGTGATTAGAGCCTTGTTAATCTTAGGCCTGGGACATAGAGGGTTCAGCCGCGCTGAGCCGCGCTCCTGCTCTGCCTTGGATGCTCAAAATGGAGCTTTTTCCTGTTCTTGCAGGCGAGGCAGTGAGCGCGCTCTGGGGGCGAGGCGGAGCGGAGGCGTGTCAGGAGGCGGAGCGGGAGGCGGGGCTAGTCCCGCGCTCACATTGGATGGGAGCGGTCACGTGACCGCTCCTCCGCTTCCCCGAGCGGCAAATTTGAATCTTGGCTGTCTCAGCAAAGTTTCAGAGCCTCCGCACGCATCAGCACGCATGCGTAAGGGGAAACTATAGCCGCGCTGATGACAGATGCAGGGGGTTTGTGCATCTGCTCAGCGCGGCTCAGCCCGCCTCAGTGAGCTTGAATTTACTATGTCCCAGACCTTAGTTTTACAAAATATATACATGAATAAGATATGTTTTCTTGCGTTTTTGGATAGAATTTTAATTAATTAAAAATTAGGATGTTATTGCGAATATTATTGATGTTGTGGCTTGAACATTACTAGGACCAAAAAGTCCAACATTTTTTTCAGCACTAAGGACACAGAGGATTTAGAATTTAGTGTGTATATTCACAACCCTTTTTGAGAATTTTTCTTACATTTTGCTCAACAATTTTACCACTTTTTTCCACCATGTTGTGAAAATGTTAGTACTGTATATAAAGGCTCATGTGAATAGAATTGAGAGTAATGTGACCTTCATATTGAGTTTACAGGCTAGGTTATGATGTATTTATGTTTTGGAAACTTTGCAGATTTTTGCAAAGTTCTTGCCAACAAAATAGGCCAATTTGACGAATTTCAAGAAATTTATAAGAATGACACAGTCTCTCAGTGTATTTTACAAATACAGCAAAACACCTCCTACATTTTGTTGCTACCGTTTGCAATTATTTATTTGCTTTTCAACTAATATGAATTCACTTAAAGGAAAAATGTATGGAATGTTTTAAGGATTTATGGATTTTCATTTGATATTGTTTTTGTCTTTGAGGAGATTGGTATCAAATATGCTATACTTACTTCAATGCATATTGGCGATGTTCAGTGAACAAAGTTACAGAATGGATATTATAAAAACTTGAGCCTGTGACATAGTTAAGGTTCACAATGTAAATGCATACATAATTACTTTCCACATGAAGCAATATGTTGATGAAAAATGGGGCTATGGTATTCTGTATATATTTAATCCAGTTATTCACTGCTTTGAGAAATAACTGAAACAGTGTTGGTAAAGGTGCTCTATAGAAAATGCCACCATCATTCACTTAATAGGTACATTGTGAAGAAATTCTAAATAAGTGGCCGGTATTCTAAAAGTATCACAAAATCAGAGTGCATTTTCATTCAGTCATAGCTTTGTGTCCAGTGTAGCAAGAAAAGGTTTTGCATGACAGTACACATGTAAATGTCATTGCATATGTCATTTAC